>NC_142393.1:11305946-11585946 GCF_059441095.1 Idiotropiscis lumnitzeri | reverse complement strand
ATGTTCGGATTAGTTTTACCAATGAGCAGAATCAACATAAGCTTCTGATAATTGTGACAGTCACCACCTCTTCCTTTGCAGGCATCGATGGTTCTCACAGGATTCTGCCAAAATGAGCTGCTCTGAGCTACTCTATTATAATTCTTTTTTCACATTACCTTGAACACGAGATGTCAACTTGACCAAACAAATGGATGTGAATACCTCCACAAAGTGTTACAATAAAGAGTTCAAGTCATGTCAGAGCTGCGTGAATTTGTTTGCTCTGATCAAAATAGAACAACAACAACAACAAAACAAAAATGTAACAGTCCCCCAACAGGCCTTGCTGTGCTTAGTGACGGTTGCTAAGGAAGAGCTGCTTGGTGGGTCATGGGCGTCTTTTATGGCCCCCAAACAGAAATGGGTTTTGTTCCCTTTTTGTGGCGGTGGGAGTGAAAGGCGCGTTAATAAAATGTTCTTTTTCCTTCATGGGCGCGAAGCATCATCATCATCATCATCATCATCATGAGCTACCTTGCGTTTGCTCATTAGACCACATGCCACGCTGACTAATGTTTAATTACAGTTCACTTCAAGGAGGTTATGTGACCCTGTGGACGCAATCAAGGTGAACACTTAACTAAAAAAAAAAAAAAAAAATGATACAGCTCTGGAAAAAAATTGTAAACAAGAACACTGGAGTTATTTGGGCGAGGAGGGGCGTTTTGACCGTGTGTCGTGTTTCCTCATTAAGGCACATTGCCAAGTAGTCAGACATTTTCTGTTTTCCACTCGTTGTGCAAGTCTGTCCTAACTATGCATCATTTTGATGTTGTCCGAGCATGAAAAGTAAACCAAAAACATGCCTCAAGGAAAACAAAACAATTTTTCATGAAGTTGACAGTGAACGTTAGGCTTGTCCTGAATTAATCCTTGACTGGAAGTGGATTTGGCCTAGCATAAAATAAGCCTTTTTAGTCCCGCAGAAGGAAATTTGGGCTTGCAAAGTGTACAGTAGCAGCACACAGGGATAAGAATATTAAAGAATCAGGACTCCAAAAATATCTCGTGTGAATATTATTAGTATTGTATATATTATACGACATCAGGCACTGAGAATGAGCAGTTTATGTGGTGGCATTTCATGAATAATACGCGGAATGTCTATGATTAACGAGATGCGATATACTCGCCCGTTTACCAACCAGCCTCGGATAATTAACTGAATGTTTGACTAGATCATTTCAAAGTATTCAAATTCATTGATTGCTGCATGTCGGTCAAAATAAGCTGGTCAGCTAAATTAGCCATGAAGCTAAATGACTTATTTTATGTGTGAATCAAATATTCAATTACATAGTCATATTTGGAATTTTATTTCAAAACTTTGAATTGATTATGTGGATAATGCATACAAAAAACATGATACATATAAACACAGTGTCAATTATGATCAAATACCAGTTTAGAGATAAATCACGGCTCTGAGAGTATAATTGCAGGGCGGCCGTTACAATTTTTTTTACCACATATTACCACATTAAAAACAACGTTGCTAATGAAACTTATAATTGCGCACTTCTGACTTAAAAAAATGGCATTGCAATACTTGGGGACAAAATACGGTGATATGATGCATCCGCTTCCGCACTGTATCAATTACGATAACTGCCGCACGCTCGATGTCAAGTTTGACTCGACGTGATTGTCGATAGTCTCGTCCACGTGTTGTCGACATGTCACATCGACGCGACCAGTGAGCGAATATTTGGCGACATTAGGAGTCATTTTTTTATGTTGGTTTTGTTTTGATGACAAGTGATCACACACCACAGGGTCAAGACAAGAGCGCATCACTGTTACTTTGTTTTAATGAAATACGTGTCGACAACCTCGGAGAACTGCCGTTAACGATTTACACTTGGCAGTAAATGTTTATTTTCTCCGAACAGCATCTAAAGCACATACGGTGAAAAATCCATTCCATAGATATTGCGATTTCTGTTTTCTTCTGTCACATAATTAATCTGAAAATGTGCATTCTGTGAAAAAATGGAGACAAAATATAATTAGACATCATCTTTCAAGGACTTGTGCAAAGCAAAGTGCTTAACATGGCAGCAACAACAACATCAACTCAAGCCAAGAACGAACTCATGAATTGATCCAGATGCTAAGCGGAGGCAAAGCACTTCTTTAGTTCTTTCAGATCAAACTGGAAGGCCATGAATCAAACTTTGATTTATGTGTCAATTGATTTTTACCCAATTAATATCTGAACCGAATATTTACATCTGGTCTGCCTGGTGTCTTGGTATTGATGGGTTTTTGATCATTAATGATTTGTTTTGTTTTCAACAACATTAGGGCCTGAGGTTTGTATCAAAGGTGTTGTCGGGACGTCGTCAAAAAACAGAGGCCAAATGGAGGTGAGGATTAATTCACATTTTGATGAACATTTTGGAATGCTTGATTGTTGAGTGGAGGGTCAGGAAATTCTCTGCAATGATCTACCCAATTAAATACAAACAAATCATTGAATTAAATCAGATGCAAAGACTTGAACATTCACAAAAGAGTCAACTTAGACAAAGTCGCACTTTCAGTACAGTCACCACAAATGAAGTTAATTAACTGGGTAAAATTATTATAAATGTCAAGTCGAGTGAAAGTGGAGTGTTCCGTGTGGCAAGGGCTCTTTGATTCCAAGTGGACTTTTTCTTACAATCTTTCTGAACAATCACACCATCAAGGATAACAACACAAAAGATATTTGCAAAAGGAAAAGTACGATCTAGCGCTCAGTGGAACGTCTGTCATTTGATAAAACCTTGCCAAAGAGCCATGAGTTCAACGATGAAACCCCCCCCCCCCTTAAAATTTCTCTCTTATCTATCACAGTTAAATCCAAACAGTGTGAAGATAAGCTTTCAATGAAAGCGTTCCGTTTAAAGGTTGTGCCATTAGGAATGTTAATTTATCGAGCTATTCAGCACATGTTAAAAAAAATAATGTACACTTCGTGCTAAATGTAAGTTACGTCGGAAACATTGCAAGTATTGTAACAAAACAGAGACAAGTCACCCCATCGGCATTCATTTGAAGATTTTCTCTGCCAATGTTTATTGAACTCACAAGAAGGCTCGTCATCAGCACAACGTACCAATGTGGCCCCAAGCGAGGGTCGATTGGTCAACCAAAAAAAACATGAAAGCCTGGTCAGAACATGGAAACGCCAAAGCCCGGATTTGAACCCACAACCTCTGAACTATATATAATAATAAAGATGTTCAAATGACTTATATTAATTTTAATGTGATCAAAAGGAATTCTTTTTTTTAATGCCAGTTTTCTATAGAGAGGATATGAATATGCAAATATATGTCTGAGCAGAGGTCGTCGGCATGAATGGAGCTCAACTTCTCATCGGTGACATGTTGTCATGTCTTCTTTAGACAGCCAGCAGCCATGCGGCCAACTCCGCATTTTGCCTCAGTTGCTTCAAAATCAACAATCAATTCCACACAGTAGACAGACTTCTGAGGCCAATCCCGCTATATAACGGCGAAGAAATATAAATTCGTAAGTATAGTTAGTCATGGTGGCAGCCATGCAACTGTGATGACGACATTGGTATTCCGAAGAACTTTTCCTCATTGGTGGTCAGAAAACTACCCAGTGGTCAAGAGTCCAGAGCACACCATTCCCCTTTAAATCCTATCCTATCCTATCCTATCCTATCCTATCCTTTCCTATCCTAGTGAACTGAATTGGAGCCCTTAGTACATGTGATTACTTTGCACACTTATTAGCACTAGGGTTATAATAGTTTTGGAATTTTCCTTGAAGTTACTTTTTATTCTGTTTTGATTTTTTTTTTTTTTTATTTCGTTGGTTTTGATTAGTTTTCAGAGCTGCTTTGTTAGTTTTTATGAATTATAACTTCATTTTTGTTTATCTTAGCTTTAGTATTAATTTTAGTTTTTTGGGGGGGATGTTACTTAAAAGCAAGATAAAAACACCATAGTAAGTACTGTGTAGTAACAACTCAACAAAACAATTTTTAAAACATTTTAAAAACAACAATCCACAAATCAAATGCAAGGACTGTGTAGCAGATGAGAGACTTTGAAATACAATAAAGTGCAGTGCATAATACTGCTTCGAAAGTGAGATGCATCACAGCTCAAACTATACAACGCAGCATTATTTATATCGCACATTTCACAACAGCTGGAGCTGTAACAAAAGGCTTTCCATACGGTGTAATAAATTAATTCATAAATAAAATAAACAAAATAGCGGGAAATTGGAACACAAACTAAAACACATCAACATATACAAGTGACGTCTTAAATAAAGTGAAGTTGGTCTCGTTTTGCAAGCCTTGTTTTCTAAAGTGTGTTTGTGGCTTGAATCCCTGTTGACACTTATTACACACATAACGCTATATAAGCCACTTGCCCACTTGCTTTTATTTGTGAGTCAAATTGGATGGATGCTCGATAGATGACGCTGCTTCCAGGCGACACGAATTATAAGGACCAGAATTCTCAGACAACTGTTGGACCTTCCTTTTTCCGGCTTACAGCCATGCTACTACTAAAATAAATCCATTTAAAATCAACTCTAAAGGCTCATGTATTAAATTCATTGAAGGTAAAAAAACAAAGGACATTTTTGCTCTAATTATAGTGTTTTTTTGTTAGTTTTATTAAGGTAAAATGTCATTTTATTTTTTTAAGTGTTTGCATTTTTATTTTATTTGGTTAATTAAATGTTTTTTAAATTTTTTTTATTACTCGTTTTGTGTCACATGTCAAAATATAGCTAGAAAAATTGATTGGTAGCTCATTCACTAACAAAACATGTAATTGTATAGTGTAATTAAATATAATAAATGCATGTCTATATGAAAAAAAGGCATTTGCTAAGGCTAGCTGACAAACATCCTTAAATCCTCGCATCAGCCGTCAGCAATTTCATCAAATGGCCTCCTGTAACAATGAAAAGACAGACACTACACTCTTGCTTCTGCTTAGACGATAAAACAAAGTCAAGCGGTGGTTGCTCAATAAGCGCTTTATTGTGAAAATGAATTTTTAATGTTGCCTCCCACAAAAAAAAAAAGATCCAATCAATCTGTCTTTCGTCAGTCTTTAGTCTTTTTTTTTTTTTTTTAGCTCAGCCAACGCGTCCGCTGAGGTTGGGAAATAGAAATGCATCGAGTCTGTCACTCACTCATGAATCTTGGAGAACAACCAATCAACAGCAAGCATCAGGCGGGGGAGGGACTTTGCTGGACGTAGTGCCATGCAATTGACGTTCACGAGCAAGTCAGAATAGAAAAAGAACAATTTAGGCAATGAAAGTTTGCTCCAAAGCAAATTTCTCCAAGGGCCCATCTCCATGGAAATGAAGGCCACAATTGAAGGCTGAATTTGAAAGGCCTCGTGAATTTGGACACCGGCATGCGGTCGCCATTGAAAGTTACGTTATGTGGCTGACAAATTCAGCTTTTTGCAAATTTGAACACGGCTGCAGTCAGTCAATGTGAAGCACTTTGAGTGCCTCATAAGGTGGAAATGCGCAATACAAAAAAAGACCCAAAAAAAAAAAAAAAGAGAATAAAATAATCCACAGAGCACAACGGCAGGTGAGCTACAATATATTATTGCAAAGCATTTTATCTTCTATTTTTTTTTTATTTTGTATTTGAATTATATATTGAGTGAGTAGCGACAATGCAGTTTTTACAATCATAGATGTCAAACTCCGGTCCTCGAGGTCCACCATCCTGCATATTGTGAATGGTTTTTTTTTTCCTCCTCCAGCACACCTGATTCAAATGATCATAATCCATATTAAGATCCTGCCGAGTATGCTGATGCACCGATCATTTGAATCAGGTCTGTTGGAGGAGGGAAACATTGAAAACATGCAAGATGGTGGTCCTCAAGGACCCGTGTTTGACACCTGTGTGTTCCGTGAATTGGTGGTTATTCCGATTGCCTGCAGTGCAATGAAGGTGTCCAAATGTGATTGGAGGAACGAGTCAGGGGGGTTGGGGTCTGTGTAGCTGAGAAAGTCGGCGGGAGCGAATGGGTGAGCTTGTTTTCAGTTGACAACTAAAAAAAGTGTCATTGAGTTGAGTGCCCAAAATGTGACGATTCTTGGCAAAGGACTTGAACGACAGCCTCCTTCTACGTAAACCAGATCAAGCAAACGAGAAGCATCTGTGTGTGCCCAGGTTTTTTTTTTTTGTCCATGTTTCAAGTGTTAAAATTCAACACTATTACCACAAATGTAAATCTTTATTGTCATGACTGTATTTTCCAGACATTTCATTTTGGCAAACATTTTAAGCAAATTTACGGGGACGCGTGTCATGAACATGAACTTTTGTTTTTTTAACTGTCAAAAAGGTACTCGTGACTTGTACGCACTCATTTCATATAAATCATTTAGATTCAAATCAGCATAATTCAAAGGCTAAACTGGCCTCTTTATTTTAACATTGAATTAATTTGCCTCAATTCAGGAAAATGTTGCTCTCGTTGCACGTGATTATTTCAACACCTAGCGTTCATTTTTCCAAGGTAATCGTTAATCCTCGCCTTTCCGACAAACAAAATGAACACAGACGATGCACGACGAAACATACAATGGAACCTCCGAGGTTGAACGCCGATTTGTTTGGGAACTGAAACTTTAGAATTTGTCCCAATGTCAAACTGCCAACCATCATAAAACCTTTATTGACTGTACAGACCACGCCTTCAGTCACATTTTAACATTCTCAACTGTCATGCAAGCGTAAGAAAAAGATAAGACGGTAAAACAAAACAATCACTCTCAAATTTAATGGTAAAAGGCGTTGAATAGATTTACAGACGCGACTCATTTTGACTTTTTAAAAAAACCAAAACATTCTTAATTGTCATACGAGTTCAAAACAATGTATTACTAGTAAAACATAAAAACAAAAGATATCCCAACTTTGATAACAAGAAGCATTTGCATAAATTGAATAGAAATGAAACTTTTTTATGACTTCCCTCCGTAATCTGGTTGAATTCCAAAGTGTGCAACTATTTGGTTTTAGAGGTTCCAATGTATGTGATTTCATGAACATTTCTTGTCCGTTGAGACAGCATCTGTTTCGACATGCGGTGTAAGATAACAGAAGACACTATATGGACATTCATTTATATATCGTACATACAGCATATACAAAAAATAAAAAGTTGCCATTGTTGTCAGAAAGTGGACGTACGTTTTTTTTTTGTTTTTTGTTTTTTTTAATTCGGACAGCGAGGATATATTTGGGAGGTTAGCTACATTTAAAGCAAAGGCCATATCAAATGAGTTTTGGTGACGAAAAAAAAAAATCCTCAAGTCAGCAAAAAGGCAGTCACACCTGAGCGACAGTTGTCATGACAACAAAGTGCTTGCAGGATGCGGAAGGCTTCTTTTTCTCTGGGGCCCATCTTGGCTGACAGGATCACGCGAAACAAAGCATCTTCGAAAACCTCTTTAGTGACGCTGCTTTGGCAGTCCGATTTTGATTCATACAGCGACGACACATCACGAGAGAGAAGTCAGTCACTTTACAAATTCTTGTTTTTTTTTTCTGATTATTCACAGCGGAAAGACGAGAAAGCCAGAAAATGTCGAGTACTGCCATCCACCGACCAGGTTGCCCTTCTCCAATTTCAGGTAGACTTTGTCCTCCGTTTCCAGATAAAGCAGAACTCCATTAGTGGCGGCCTCGCGGGTTACGTCCTTGTCCCCCGCAAAGGCTGAGATGACAGGCCGCCCATTTAACATTAGGTTCACCTAAGCAAGTCAGACAATTCAACAAATGTAAAATCATCTTCACATTTTTAAGCTTCATTCAATATCCAACGCGCAACATGGGTATAAAAAATTTGGTTTGAAATTTCTCCTTCCTGTTCAACTCCATGATTCTTGGTGATCTCTTCTCATATATATATATATATATATGATGTGTGTGACTAACTGACAGCCTGACTGATGAACTGACTGATTGACTCACGGACCGGTGAAATTTACCGACAGAAGCAATGAAAAAAGCACGGATTGAATAACAATTAGCCTGATCGGCCGTCAATTACAGTTTGGTTCAACTTCTGCATATTTGCATAACTTAGTTAGCAGACTACTTCCTAGTTCACGGAGGATGATGCAACATTACTAATGGACGTTTCACTTTCGGTCTGGATTGAACAGTACCATTTGTGCCGTAGTGACTCCAATCACCAATTAACCTGCACCTTTATCTGGCTCTGTACCAGCATTTTTGTTATTTTTTTTTTGTTAGCAACCAAAATTTTGTTAGGCATCTCTATGAAACCAGGCATCATAACGTTTCTATGATTCGACCTTAAATCCCGATTTACACTGCAGGTCCAAGTGCCTAATTCTGATTTAGTGCCTATATCTGATGCTTATTCACCATCTATATGCATGTAATAAGCACATATCTGACATGACTGTACTTAGACTGATGGAACACATAAAACAGCCCTCATGTAAAGTCAGACAAAATGCACAAATATTAAAGGAGAGATATTATATTTTTAAAAAGATCCCAGAGTGTGGAAAAGCAACATTCACGCAGGACAATGAAAGCATTTTTGTGGCGCAGGGACATTTTGACAAAAACAAACAAACACACATACACACCCCGCCAACAACTCCACTAAGAAATCAAGTGTCTCATTTCCGAAGCTAATGTTGTTGTCTAACACTAATCTGTGAACCCCAGAACGCTGACTTGATTTAACCATATGCCCCCCACGCAAAAAGAGAGACCATTGCATTATCACTTTTGAAGGCAGCATTTCATCACCAAGCCGCTGAATTACAGCTGTTAATTAGTGTAGTGGTGTGGCGCATGAAATTACCAAACACTAAGCCCCCCACCCAACCAACAACAATCTAGCCCAAAAGTATTTTAACATCATTATCAGACGCTCAGACTTTACTATCTGAATTTAATGTGCGCTCACGGAGCAGTAAGACTATCATTTGGCTTTGACGTGATTGGGATTCGGCCACTGCGTCATGGTGGGTTTTTTTTCTCTCTGGAACTTCGTCCAACCTAGCTGCCCTATGATTGGCTGAGAAGCTCAGCGTGGGGGTTGTTGTTGTGCGGATGAGCCCCAATGGGATGGCTTCAAGAAATATGCAGATACTGAAGATTTACTTGGTTGCTTAATTTTCCTCCTGATAGATGGAAGACACACCAGAGGACCAACTACTGAATTGATATCCTGAAGCAACATTAAAAATACATTTTCTATATCTCATTTTGAAGGATATGCACCATATTGTTGGCCTGGGCTGACTCTTATCTCCGTTGATTCAATTTGGGGTAACCTCCGATTGTTGTTATTTCACGGATTTAATGATGAACATTTCGTGTAACTTGAATTCTGATTTCTTTGCAGTGTATTTTGATGAGATGAAGCTTATAGAGAGTATCAGGTCTGCCCTTTGACATAGAACTCACATTAGGTCTGAAAATATCCAATTCCACGTGCTTTTTCCTCTTCACGCTGCTAATAACGCATACACAAATTGTGCTACAAAAAAATGTGAATTGTTTCACTTGAACGATGGAGCCTAAAAGTGTTCTTGAAGAGACGTACCTGTATGGTCTGACTCTGGTACACTTTAATGACGTGGAAGTTAAAACTGTAGACTCCTTTTCTTGGGGACAAAAACACAGACTCAAATGTGAAGAAGTTTCCAATATTGACGAGAACCTACAAGAGAGGAAAGACAACAGCAACTCACAATCAAGCTTTGTTCTCTAAAAGACAGGACAGTTCCGCTGACTTTATAAAGATCTTCAGAAAATGTATTTAGTGGAGACCGTTTATGTATCAATAAAGGGCAGCACGTGGTTAGCATGTCCATCTCATAGTTGACAAATGTGTCTATATCCTGCACGGACTCCAGCGAGTCCATTTTGCTTCCGCCATGTAGAACCGCACGCCTCTCCTGCACTGAATTGAACGAGGGGAACCGTTTCAATTGGCAGGGGATGAATTCGGCTGTGTTCACTCCCACAACTGCGTAAACGCCCATTTCTAACTGCACCCATCTATGATAATAGCGAAAGAAAGAAAACTCCACCCATGGTCACAGTTAGACTGCACTTTGCGCTAGACTTGCCCTGGGCACAAAAATAGGACCGTCAACATTAAAGTTAGGCTTTATTGTTTTATTATTTTACATAAAAGTGGAAACTCATGACAGTTAAGAATCCCAAATCGTTAAAACATTTAAAAGGCGGACAGTTTATTTCAATTCCCACTATTCACGTTGGGGATATTTGGACAAATTGCAAGCTAAACAGTTTTTCGAAACTGAAACCAGCTTGTTAATTGATCACATCTTTTTTATTTATTTATTTATTTTTTTTTTTACTATATACCAGTAAAATCGGATACCGCCAGCATCTGGTCCAACTCATGCTTGACCTTAGTGAGGACAGGCATATAGAGAATGGGTGGATGGATGGCTCAATTCCCATTACATTACATTATCTTTGTTGATATTAAAAAGAAAACATATGACAAGAAGCACATATCAGGAAAAACACAATCAAAAATGTCTGAATTGTTTGGTTAAGTACCGTTAAGGGTGGATGGTTGATCTGCAGGTGATGTGTAGGATGGACCCCTCCCCCACGCAACACATGGCACACGCATGCACAAGCACACGCAGCCTCGCACGCACGTACAGTGTCAAAATAAGACAACTGTTGTAGTGGCACGTAACACACAGAGGTTGAGAATGAGGACCTGGTCGAAGTAGATGATCCTCGTCTTGTTGCTCATCTCGGAGGGTTCGTGGTTGTTGCTCCGCACCGCCGAGAAAGCCACCTTGGAGTTGGCGGCGCGCACCGAGATGCCCAGCGGCGAGTTGGACGCGCGCCAATCGGCCGCCGGGTTGGAGTCGCACACCACCAGACATTTGCCCTCCAGCACGACGGGCTCCGTGTCGTTCTGGGCTCGCAGCGTCGCAGCCAGAAGCCACAGCACGCCCCAGCCCAACAACCGCATGTCCGCGAGTTTCCCCGCGAGTTGTCCACTAGCGGGTCCGCACATGCGCCGCGTCCACGAGAGACACCCTCATCGCGCACACCATCCCGGTGGACTCCAAATTCCCAGCGCGAGAAACGTCTGAGCGTATCATGAAACGGAAACAAGTCAATGAATAAAGTTCGCGCGTCAGTCAAAACTCTTGGGTGCGGTGCTTCAAATCAAAGGATGATGCACCTCGTTGGCATCCCGCGTCCGCTCCACGCAATGAGGTGAAGAGATTTGCTCAGTGGTGCTGCGTGATTGCGCTCCCAAATGCTGCCACCCTCTCTACGCGCACGCGCACCGGACGTTAATTAATTGTCAAGTTCCCCACATGGTTGTGCGCGTCTTGCATATACGCAACACTTGATCTGCAAGCTTCGACAAGAACATGTTTGACGTTTTCAATTAACGTTTACTTGTCAAGTGGGTCCACGGATTTTTTTTAGCACAGCAATCAAACACAATTTGTGAAAAAACAGTTGGAAAAAAATGTAATTAAAATGTGTGTGAGTGTGTGTGGAGGGGGGTGGGGTCCTTATAGTATTCTGTGGCTCAGGTTTTATTTAGCCTCTACTCAACTGCAGAGTGTAAAATAATTTTACGGTCAAAGACACAGAAGCCTGCTTGAAGAAGAAAATTCATTGAAGCAAGCTTGCCAACGTCTTATGTGCAAATTATCTTAAATTAGAAACGGACAGGGAGTCAATCGACAATACTAATTCAGAGCAACAATTTAAAAAACATGGTCGAAAGTCCCAATTCAAGTTACTCCAATACAATTCTATATTTTTATTTTTGGGTCATTTTTTATATAATTTGATAATTAACGATACACTGCCAACACTAAATAAGTTGGGTGAACCCAAAATCTCAACAAAATTCAATCAAAAATTTAAATTGGGCAATTCAACAAAATATTTTGTTTTGCCTATGTGAACATTTTCAAATCAGCAATGAACTTAAAGGGGAAGTCAAGTATTTTTCTACGCATCCTTACTATAAACACGTTATCCTAAATAATATTTAATGTATGACCTACGAGTTAAGCAGAACAATGCCCACTAGGCCTTTGCCCTCTTTGAGAGATGGCTAGTCCAGCCCAGAGTAGTTTACTATTTATATCATATTGACATAGTAACATAATCAATATAAATGGCACATTTAGCAATATTACACTTAAAATACAAAAGAAAGTAGATATTACATTTAGTTGAGAATTCATTTTTCACCATTTGAGTCAACCCAGAATCATAATGGCACCGCCCATCTGTTCATCGAAATCCATGAACCAGGGAGAAGTCTGCTAACTAACAAAAAGACAATCAAACATAAATATGACATGAAGTATTTTTTTTGTGTAACCAAGAAGAATAAATACACACAGAAAAGGGAGATGTCGTTAGTCCTATTGTGATGAGAATCGCCTTCTCATCTCCCTCTGCACACTTGTATTGCTGCCACGTTAATTAGAACACTGTTTGTACAATTCGTCAAGGTTTTATCGCTTGAACCCGAAGCAGACCATATTTATTTCCATTATTTCCTTTGAGAGAATTGTTTGGTTGGAGGTTTCACCATTTGATTGCTTAATCAAACATAGGTGACTTTCAGGAGTCAAAACCAAAAGGCTTTACATTCTTGTCCTGTCTGTAAATAAATCCTAAAGTCCGTTGCCAACTACATCACATCAACGCGAGCCCTCTTGAAGTCGTGGATGAACTGACAGATGAAGCCAAAGATCTCCTGAGAGTCCTGATCGGCCGCCTCTCCAAACTTCACCTTGCAGGAAGAAAAAAAACAAAAACATGCATGGTTAGTTGCTTGAGAGGACACGCGCACGCCCTTGGAGCCAGCACAATTACTTCACAATTAGCTCGTGCCGTTTGGCCTAATTAGCGCGGCGATACCATGTTTGTTCTTAACACTGGTCGTTGGAATTAATGACCTCATAAAGTGCTGCAGCATGCCACCGGCTCCGCTGGTGTACTTTAACACTGACTTGGACGTGGATTGCTTATTTAATACTCAACTGGACAGTTAGGGGTCACCAACACTGATTTCCAAACTTTTTAAAGGATGATGAGGTTAATTGGCCTAATCAATGTGCCGCATGCTAGTGCGAGTGCCGCCGTCAGCTTCTGAGCCCCCCCCCCCCCCATTCAACTTAATTTATGTGTTTCTATAAAGGTTGACATAATCAGCCGTGAAGCGCAAACACAAGTCGTACATGCTTAACAACATGCCACCTTCCAAAGTGTCTCTCTGCACACCCACCTCGGTTCCTCGCCTCAAACGTCTTACAAGTAGCCACCATGTTTTATACATCTCAACTAGTCAAGGTCATCATTAAGAATTCTTTGCCCTTGTGACAAGATGAGGCTTCATATTATTAAGTAATGTGTCTTTCACCAGACTCGCTGCTGGTCCGCCGCAATCAGCCGCCATCGTCTCTCACGACGGCCTTGCTGGGGCTTTCACATTCCAAGGCAAGGCAAGACAGTTTTATTCATATTGCGCATTTCATACATAAGGCGCCTCAAGTCACAACACCTAAACGCATTGACAAACACAACAGTTGAACGACATTCAGAGGAAAAGCAGAGAAAAGGGAAGAAGTTTTGCAAAGTTACTAAGAACTCACGAAGACGACATTTAAACACATCAACAGAAGAGTGTAAGAACATTTTAAAGTGGAGGGAAAAAATATAAGTGGGTTTAAAAAAGGAAAATAATGTTTCGAAGACCTTAATCACAAGGTATGGGGGAGGGGGGGGGCAAATATTTACACTTGGGGGCTGACTTCATTTCTTTGCCAGCTCACTCCATTTGCATGCAGCAGAACATCTAAATGTAACTTCACCATGTTTACTTTGAACTCTGGGCTCCACCTAAATCTGCAGACCTCCAAGCCCTACTTGGGTTTATATTCAGTTAGAATTTGTTTCATGAATTCACGACCCAACCCGTTCAGTGATTTATAGATCAGTAGCAGAATTTGAAAAGCTCTTCAACAGTTAATGCCAATTCTTTAGAAGTGGACTAATATGTTCTGATCTCTTTGTTGGCATCTTCGTGAAAATGCGATGACTGACGGTTGAGGTGTGTTCTCGTTTAACTTCAGCTGCCTTGACTCCCCTTTCAGGTCCATACGCTATTTTCCCAGACTACATTACCGCACCTGCTAATCAAATTGAAATTAATGGGCCCTCCCACCCCTTATGTCATTATGAATCAATGAAATGAATCAAATGAAATGAAAGGATGATGGCCATTTATCAATGCTCACCTGCTTCTGTCTGGGTCTCATTTGGGCAAGTCCCGAAATTGGCCCCAAATGACTTTTTCGTGCTTCCTATTATGATGGACACCGTTTTGTGTCGCTCAAACTGGTGTCAGGATTTTTTTTTTTTTTTTAACTTTCCATGGGATAGTCCTAAATGACTTTCGGGGGGTCATGTCCCGGACTCTTTAAATACATATATTTGTCGGAACGCTCAGTAGCAGTTATCAGTAGTGCGTAGCGATGTTAGTGGTATATTACAATATACGACAAATTGGACTGTTTTTTTTCATGAATCCGATTAAAAATTTATTCCCACAGGGCCTGTGGATGCTAGGATGCAGCCTTTGATGAGATTAGCATTTTTCCATACTTGTTTTCCATATGCGTTAAGTTTGCGCATCAAAACATGTAATAATCAGCATCTCTGGTGAGTACGATGGATTTCATTTCAACATGTTCTGCTTTTGTCATGTTATTAAATATTAATTGTGAATCTCTCCAGATGTGACACAGTTACGTGCTGGTTATTGTATTGTGTTTTTGTATAATATTGATTTTTAACAATTGTGATAACATAGGGGTGGATTAAGTTGGGTAAGTATTAAGTGAAGGAAGGGTACTCCAAGTTTTCAGAAACAATCCAAACTTATTAAAAATCGTGAAAGTTATTAGAGCAGGTAACACTAAAAAAAAAATAATAATAATCTATCTGAGTTTAACAGCAAACATCAAAGTGTTCTTTTGTTTTTTGTTCATCCGAGCGCCATTTGCTGGATCAAGAGGGAGCGGGCCCTTCTTGCTCCGGAGGCTAACTTTCTTTCTTCCTAAATACTGTCACTTGGATTTTTAACTTAAGATGGAAGATTTTAACAGGAAGAGACAAAACATCAGAGAGTGAATATTTGCTGCGCTCGTTCCAGTCTCTCGTCGCTCACTGGAGTGCGAGCTGTGGCGAAACAGAGCAATCTAATTTTGGCTTCCTATAACCCAATTGTCTGCTCTCCTAGCGCTCATTCCATAGCGCTCATTCCATCATAGCTCAGCACTGAGAGCCAGCGGTGAGCACGTGTGGGCTTTCAATAGAGACAGATAGAGGCCATGTGAGGGATTTTTCTTAAAGACTGTCGTTGTTCTTTGAGAGGAAAAAAGAACATAAAAACATTAGAATGTGGATTTAAGATGCTAGGACAAAAAAGAGGATGATAGATAGGAAAGAAATGAAATATCCTTTACTAGCGCCCCTTTAGCAATGTTATTCCCGTAGTGCTTCTTCTAAGGCACCTTTTCTCAACACATATTGAGCCAAAGCAGGTATTTTATATGAGGGGGAAAAAAATCTTACATTTCACCGGGGGGGGGGGGGGGCGCTGATTTGAGATACAAGTGATTTGTGGGTGTCCACAAAACATAGAAAACTCACAAATCATTTTTTTTTTACTCCTGAGGTGAGGCTAAGATGGAATGACAATTCTACTTTCCACTTTCTACTTATGATAATAATAGAGAATCGAGCAAGTCGTCAATAAAAATAAGCATGAAGTCAAACATTACCAAAACGCTGGAGTACAGCTTTTTCATCTCCTCACAAGACTTGATCAAAGCCAAAAGATCTGCGTTGTATTTCTCCACAGCCACCTGGTGAATAAAGATATATCGGAGTGCAGGTAAGTGGATTTCCAATCAGGCAGTCTGTGCTCATCACTAATTATTCCTGCCGTCTGTTTAGTATGCTGTGCTTATGCAGCTGACTAGTGGTTGGTGGATGAGCTCTGCTAATTAACTTCTGACTCACATACAAACACGTTTTCTTCTGTCAGTGAGAGGGGCATCCGTGGATATTTAACCCAGTTAGGGACACAATACAATATAATAGAACTTTATTTATATAGCGCATTTCACAACAGCTGGAGCTGTAACAAAGCGCTTTCCATATGATTTCATATAAATTCACGGGAAATTAGAATACAAATTAAAAAATGCTCTTCCGATCCATTAACGGGACGGATTAAACTTCTGTCCTTGCTTAGGACCTTCTTTTAAAAAACCTCTCATCCTCCGTCCACCGCCCAAAAAAATGTGTCTCCGCCCGAGACGAATTGACGGACTATTCCGTCCGTGGGATGGAATGCCCATCTCTGTAAACCACTACCTAACTTTTTACCTTCAGATCTTTGCTGAAGTGTCCATGATGCGCAATAACTTTTTTCTGCTTGGAGGTTTTTCCATACTGGATGACTTTCTGCAGTTCATTTTTTAGGACTAAGAGAAAAAAATACACACAATTATGAAGATGTGGGTCATTTGAGCCAAAACTCTATGGAACCTCATGAAACGCTATCAACTCACCATCTACCTCAGCGGTTAGGCCTTTGACCGAAGCTAAGACACATAAAGAAATATGTTTCACATAACTTAACAATTTCATTTCATATTTGATCAAAAATTCGGACGTTTATACCTCCTGGGACCGCTTCAAATTCCGCCAACTCGTTAGTAAAGTTGGCCAAATCTGCCTCATGCAACATGATCTGCTCCACGAGGGCATGCAGCAAGGTGAAAGTCCGTTCTCTACCGCGAAGCTGCAACAGCTGTGGATTGACAGCACAAACAAACAATGACATAACAGCGCCATCTTTGTTCAAAAATACATTACATCCAGGGAAGGTTGAACCTGTGTATGTGTGACTGTCCCTTTTTATTCTCGAGAGTTCCTACATGTGAAGGTCAGTCAGTAGTGACTGTCAATGCTACAATTCAGTCAGCTCCTCCAAGGTGATTTTTTTTTATTATTTCTTTTTTTTTAACGCTTATTATCCTTCGCCGGCAAAGGTTTAAAAAGAATTTTCTTCATGAAAACAACCACCAGTTGAGACAGATGAACAAGTCATATGCTGGAAAAACAGTCAGAGAACTGTGCTTTGCTGGTTGTGTTGGAAAGAGAACCAATGTGGTCTAATGTCATTATGGCCGGCGTGGGCAAACTACGGCCCGGGGGCCACATGTGGCCCATTAAACGTTTTAATCCGGCCCGCCAAACTTGAAAAAAATTAAATGAATAAACCTTGTTAATGTTTTATTTTCTAAATACTGTGGTTTTTCCTTGTCCGGCCTCTCTGTCAAATTTTAGAACCCATTATGGCCCGCCAAACAAAAAGTTTGTCCACCCCTGCATTATGGGATACAATACAAGTAGAAGATATCTGCTCTTAAAAAGAAATGAATTCTCATTTTTGAATGTCCAATTCCCCCAAAGTCATACAGGTCTCAGCAAAATTTACCAAAAAAAAGTGACCAGTAAGTGTGAAATAATGTTCAGTGCCTTTTTCTTGCAATAATCAGCCATTCATTTGACGCGCGTCTATCTCAAGCTATGTCAATTTAATAGCTCAATAGGACCACACCTCAGAAGGGAGCAAAAGGCCTCAGCTTCATTAAAGCGAGTCGACGACATTTCAGGTGTGGGCCCAGCACTCAGGTCCTTAAAAACTCCCGGTGGAGACACTTACACACGACTGAGGTTCAAATTAAACTTGGAACAGTTGCACCTATGTCCAACTGAGAGTGAAAGAGTGCAAAGCAATTTTGACATTTAACACAGTTCTGTTTAATACCCCACATGGCTTTCACTTTCTCAACATGTCTCTACATTCAGCAACTCGGCTTTTATGTTACGTGCTATACTTTCCGGTATTTCCTGTGATGATGCAATAAGCTAATTTGTGTCTTACTGTTCTATGCTACTGTATATCGTTGATGTAGCTATGTGTTTGCTTTGGTGTTGATATAGCGTGAACTATTATGCGACACCAAACTCCAGATAGGCTAAGTTAAATTATCCGACGGTATGGTATTGCGATGCTACTGCTAATATGCGCTAATGATGCGCTAGCCTAAGATATGATTTCATTTTTAATAAATGCTTTGATAAAAAAAATATTTTTGTAATACATGCCAAGCTACACTATTGTATTCTGTTAATAGTTCAGAATAATATTGAGTTTGTTGCACTGTTATCAGTATGCTATTTACTTTGTTTGATGTGCTATTTTAAACCACAACATACGGTAAGATCTTTCATGCTTCGCTATATTCACACAAACGAGGGAAGATATTTTGCATGGAGTTTTTTCCTTGTTGTGACAACTTATAGAAATGTGTATTTTATTGTATTTTTTAATCAGTATATTCATAGGATATTAAGTATATTTGGCAGTACGTTTTAATTGTTACTCGAGTAAAGGATCAGTTCTACTTAAAGAAGAATTATTTAAAATAAAATATTCTGTGTCCTCACTAATCGAAACATGGCATTCTGATTAGTATTGCATTCGTGGAATTTGAGTTAAGGGGCAAAATACGCCTGCTTTAGCCATCTCAGGGGGGGCGGCCATTTTGTCACTTTCTGTTGACTGAAAATGACATCAACCAATTACAGCTCACCTGATTTTTGAAGCTGAGCCATGATTGGTTGTTACCTGAGCCCTGAGCAACTCTGATGTCATTTTCAGTTGACGGCAAGTGGCAAATCGGCCGCCCCCTGAGATGGACAAAAATGGGTGGGTTTTACTGCTTAAGTCATGCTCCACAAATATACTATTCATCAGAATTTTGTGTTTTATCTTGTAGTTTTGCATTGAACAAAATCTTGGAAAGAAACATTTCGAGTTGAATTCCCTTTCAGAGTATTTTTACACAAGTATCAGAATTACAGAGTGAGAATAGCTTTGCCAGCCATATTTTCCACTAACCTCTAATGTGAGCAATTCCTTTATTAATACAGTTGTCTTGGTTATGATATGCTGCGCTATTCCTGTGCCTACACTGTGTAAAAGCTCATTTGGATTGCGAGTTTGAGGTACAAAGCCATCACTCGTCAAAAGCGTCAGAATGATCTTAAGCAGCCACAGCAGGAAGGCTCAGAGTCAAAATGAAGAGAAGCCCTGTTGTGTATGCCAATGAGCACAATCTTATTAGTGCTGCGCTACAACTCAAGTCAGCCAACAGCGGAGTCATACTTTAGCTAAAGATGAGAGGCGGAATCCCTTGGCCTTTTCCTTTCCGGCGTTCTCGTTGAGGTAATTGCCGATGGCCAGCAGGTACTCCAGCACGGAAACGAATGACCTGCAACTGTGCAGCTCTGTGCACATTGCAATCTTCTGGCCAATCAGCTGCAAGGAAAACACAGCGTCTGAGTTTATTATTTTTGCTTGAATTAATTTGCCCACAGAACAAACATGTTTTGAATGTACGTATTAAGGCCAAAATAACTCTGGGCTATCATGAGTTTTTTTTACATTGTAAACACCTCATTTGACCCAATGAGATGAATAATCAGGCTTGTGTTGTTGGGTGAGATGATTATTTTGTATGTAATTGTGTCAAGTCTTAATATCCCTCTGGAAAAACACACAATCTCTGGTTTAACAAGCACAAGGCGGAAGTGAAAGTAGGACTGTTTCGCTTTTTCCAATGAGCTGTTTGGAGGAGAAGAAATGGACGATGAGGGAATTTTTACCGTTAACAGAGTCAGAGCCACCAAATGTTTATGTTGTCTTATTTTTACACACCCACACAAAGATAAACATCTTGCATAGGGATGTTTGTGGAAGTGCCAATGTGTGGGGGAAACATTTCTACCTGGCAAATATGTTCAAACGTATTTGTACGTTCGAAAGTACTTGCGAGCTAAATGCTAAAATATTTTCCCATAATGTCACTTGCACACGCGCAAGCAAAAATGTTATTTCCTTACCATTTCGCTTACATCATAACATTACAACACTATACAACAGTTTGACGGCAATCCGCTGACAAAAGGCCAACAAGTGACCAATTAGCAACCACATGGCGATGCTACAAACTGGGAACGCTGAGTAATAATATGGCACGATATAGAGGGGGGTTCAGCTCAGCCGCCTGATTATCGACACTTCAAATTCCTGAATTTCCATCAGTTATGAACATCTTAGAAGTTGGCGGTTCCACACACTTGGATGTGCTAATCACCACGTGTACTTTCTCTCTCTTTCTCTGTCACAGCTTCTCACATACAACACTTTAGCAGATGCCAATTCCGGGATGTGAAGTCAGAGCTGTTATCCTGGCAGTGGAAGCTCCCACCAGCTGGTGAGAAACATCTCACAGGTGGTGACTTGACCGTTTTATCCACCTTAGTTTTGTTTCGCACAAATTCAGCTCCAAGTTTAGTTCGGAGGCATCTCAAACTTTTAACAAGTCAGAATAAACCTGAATTTTTTTTTGGGGGGGGCAATGTCAATGCATCACGACAGTGCACCACTCTCTGTATACGTATTTACATATCTGGAGGTTTGCTCAATTCATTTCTTTATTTGGCATTTCAGGTCCACAGATGCATCACTAAACCTTCATTTGCAACTTTAGGGGGGAACAGTTTTGAAAACAAGTTTTTTTTTTTTTCGCTCAAATGACACTTTTAGTGTTATGGCATCATGTAATTGTCGCAACTCAGCCATCTCCATGACCGCCTCAAAGAAGCTCCTCTTTACTTAACTTATCCATTTTGCCATGCGAAAATAGCAATCGCAAAAAGACTGGAGTTCAATATGACACTGATTCACAGCAATCCTAAAATATGATGCAAATGTGCCCACTTGAAGCTTTCATTTAAGTCATTGATTTTCTGTCCAAGATGTCACCTTGCAGAAAAAGTCCAACATTTTGCATTTTATAAATGTTTGGAGCGAAGCTGAAGCTCGGCATGTTTTTTCTTCTAATTAACTTGTCATCCAGTGAAACATTGCAATTTGATTCAATGCTATTTCACAACAATGAGAAAAACAACTTTTCTGGGTTTTCTTTAGTTTGGGTTTTTTTCACTCACACACATTCAATTGTTAGGAAATCCAAAGTGTGTTCAAGCATAATGGAGTAAAGCTAAACTTTGTAGCAAATGCAAATATCAATATTCCATGTTTACAGTATTATTCGACCAACCTTCTTTTTTTTTAGGGCGGGGGAATATTTTTGAGAGGGGGGGGTGTTTGAATGTCATTCTCCATCTTATCTTGAAATCTTGAAGTCAGCAAAGGCTCAATTATCATCATCGCAATGATGAGTTTAAACTGTGAAGAGGGGCTGAAAATCATAAATGTTAAACCTGTTCAGTATTTATGATAGCAGATTCTCATGTGTGGGGTCAACATTGAGTTGTGCTGAGCCACACACGTGACACAAAAGCCAATTAGGAAGCGACCTGAAGCCTGCACTGTTCTTACGCTATCTTCTCCTACTACTCCTCCATTTTAAATTTTTATTTTCCACCATTTTGGAAGCCCTATGGCAGTGTGCTACCTCTCACAGGTCAATACACATGCTGATTTTTTTTTTTTTAACCTTATGTGTGAGGTCTCTCGCATTGTTGCGATCTTCTTTGCCCGGAGAGTAATTTTGTCCATTTTTTCCTTCCGTAATTAAGTCTTGCAAAAGTTTTCACATGGGCCGCAAGGGAATGACCTCAAAGTCACACTATGTCACACTGACCATAATTTACCACGGATGCCAGTACGTTTCCTCGCGGTCTGTCATATTCTCATGGGTGTTCTAACGTTTCTCACATTCTTGTCGAGTTCTGACACACTTTTCTCGTGGACGCCAGACCGAATGAAGCTCCTCCTCCCAGACCGACATAAAATGCTACGTGTCATTTTGCGCCGGGCCCGTAAACCATCACTTGTTGGGAAATGCTGTGATTGGGCCAATAATATTGTAGATAACGATGACAAACAAAATAACAAAAAAAAAAAAATTATTGACAAAATAAAAACAAAAATGCTTTGAAAAATAATAAATGAAAAACTACCTGAAGCTACATCTTAAATTCATGAAACTAAATAAACAAAACTAAAATTATAAAGCGGAAACATCCTTCATTTGTGTTGTCAATTAATATCATACATGAGCATTCAGAGTTCATTTTAAATGTTTTTATTTTGGTATTGCTGGAAGATCAAACATCCTTTTGAGAATTAGTTCATCTTACATTATTACACAATACTTGTGACCTTTTTTTTTTTAATCTTACATTCGACAAGCGCCATATATTTAAAAAATAAAATCTACAAAAATAATGAATAAAAAAAACATTTTTAAAAATGAAATACTGACAAACCTGCTTGAAAAAACATATTAAAACTAACTGAAATTCAAGTTAAAACGGAATAAAAACCAACTATCATGAAAAATCTAACACCCTTCTAACCCTGCATTGGACACGACAAAAGCCCGAGCCAGCAATGACAACTGTCACAAAAGGTGGCAAAAGGAGACAAAAACATCCTTTAAAGGTAGCCGACAGGATCGAGAGATGCCTGGAACAAGATATGCTTTCTGACCACCTCCAACTTTTGTTTTGCCCTTTTAGGTACTGTCAAGTTTTGTTGCTTCGACTTTGGCCGACTAGTTCTCTCACGGCAGTGTGACTGCTGCGCCAAATTTTCTGTGCAGTCGCAGCTTGTCAGGTTTGCCCATCTCGCCCCCCCACGTTGTCTCACGACCATCCAGTTTTTACCACGGCAGCCGGGAACATCATGTAAATCAGCAGATGTACCCCACTTACTGTAAATTACAAGCAGGTAGAAATAAAAGCTAACCAAACTACTTTCTTTTCTGTTTTAGTTGAGTTTGATGCAGCGCCACTGTTTGTCTTCATTGTGAGACAGTTGAAATGAAAGAGAAGTTTGTGAGGAATGAAAAATAAAAGAGTGGAAGAAGAGCTGGGAGGTGTTGCTGTCTGACTTCAATAACTTCACAGCCTGCAGTCCCTAAAGCCAATAAACAATGATCCTGTGTAAGAGAGTCACACTGGTTAATGATGAAATATTGATCCTCACTCGAGCAAAAACACTAAAAACTATATTTGCTTCTTTTGTTTTGACCTCCCTTCATTCATTTGTCTTCATCGACAATGGGAAGTTCCCTGAATGAAGTTAAATTGCATTCTTTGAATTCTTAGCGGCATCTACTGAACAAAGAACAAATTTGATTTGATTAAGATCCTTTTTCCTCGCGCTCCATCAAATCAAGAGTCGTCTTAAAGTGTGTTCTGTTTGCAAAGCTTACAAATCAACTAAAAGGAAAGCCACGAAGATTCAAAGGACAGGCAAAGAGCTCTTGCTCCATTAATAGCAGTTAGTGTGATGGGAGCTTTTAGGGACGCGACGCACATGAAAACAAGGATTTGACCTTTTTTTCCGGGTCAGTGCACTCACAGGCTGCAGGTCCCGCATGCTGATGGGAAGCTCTCGCAGGGTGAGCAGCAGATCTAGTTTTGTGCTTAGGTAGGGAATGTCGCACATCTGCAAAACAGCAGGAGCGTTTCAAATGATATCCGAGAAACATTTCACGCACACACCACAACATTGTCAAAACCATCCTTGCTCAAAAATGTATCGTTAACAAGCAAGTCAGGCAAGTCGTCGGTGTTGCCACTCAACTGCCTCTCCTGTCTTTTCTAACTCATCAAGACTGTCTTTTAAATCGTGTTCGTTGATGTTAAGCAGGTTTAAAAGGTGAGCGTCTAGATCAGATCTCGACAAAGTACGGCTCTCTGGAGCGCCCTCACAGTCCAACGGACGTCGATATGAGCGAGACAGCGAGCAATAGCTATGACTAGTGTCTGAAGTGATGCCCGCTTAGCGACGTTTTAACTATATTTAGTGATTCGACGCGACCTTGACATCTCTGGACTCGCTTTTCCAAAAAAGAGACGAACAAAAATGGTTACAAAATTTCCTGCACGGTGGCGGGCAGACGGCCAAGAAAATTTGACCTGATAATTCTGTCCGCAAATCTAGTTTGATACAGTTATCACTGTTTCAATATGCATCACTGTCAATAATATTATATTTTGCCCTTGGCTATATTTGTGGGAGTAAGAAGTGATGAGGAATGGGCCAGCTAATATGAATTGGCAGTTGGCGCACAAAATTATATTCATTATAATTTGTTGTCCAAAATTTATGTTACAATTTTGAAAGTGTAAAGATGTCATTTTAAAAACTAAATTTTTTTATTCCATTTATATCTCCTAATTATAATTCATACCATATTAACACAATTTACTGAAACAAGAAAATACATAAAAAAATAATAATACAGACAAAGTTGAGGATAGCTTGTTGGTCAGCGTTCCTGTTTTTCATGCGGCACTTTTGTAAAATCAACTTCCCACATCTACACTGTTTGCATTGAGTATATTTGCAGCTGTCCGGAAAAGCAAACGTTCTATTCCGATTGTGAGACTAGAAAAGAGGGCATTTTGTTATGAAAAAACAAAATGCCTCACTTGGGATACAAGAAATACTGTTTTTGTTCTTTACAAAAAAAAGAATTTTGTTACGTCTCATGACAAAATAACATCACCAACTAGTGGCCTGGCATGCATATTACAGTTTTCAGTCATTTTAACAGGTATGGGTGAACAGGGAAGTTTTAAAATGTGTTAAAAAATTACTGTTTTTAATAGGTTGTCTTCATGAAAAAGCAAACTTAAAATCCACAAAAAGCAAACCTGCTGATCAAAATGACCTGATTGTTTTTGCGAGCGATTGGTTTCATTTTTAAATCTCCTTGCATTGTGGCTTTAGCTTGCCACACAGCAAACAGTGATTGGGCGATTTCTTTTTATTTTTTATTCTGGTCGAGTGTATGCAGCTTGCCACAGGTAACATTCGCTTGCACAAAGGACTCGTTGTGTTGCACAGGCGCTGACGGCCTCGTCTCGCATATTAAATCCTCCTCAAGCATACCGGACTGAAAGCCGGTGTGGGATGTTTTTGCTTTTCATCTCTTTTGACCGAGCATGCACAAAAAAAAATAAAATACACACACGCCACGCACACATAGGTCAGATGGCTGGCGGGTGATATTTTGGAAGAAGGTGTCTTGACAGAATGAGAGTAATGTTATTGAAATGGGGCCGTGCGTGTCCAATTTGAAGGTGGGAATCATAATTGGGGAAGGTAAACCCTCTACCTCCATCATGTACTGGTCCACAATATGCAGCTCACTCACTGGTCCTTTGTAGGATTTATACATCTCCACATCCTCCACAGTGGGAACGTACCTGTCACATTTGAAAACAAATAATCAGCCCTAGTTGGATGCAGAATTCCAAAGTCACACCTGCAAAAGCTTTTTCTTGTCAAGTTGAAAGCGCTGGGCAGTGCCAATATGTTAATTGACATCACACACTCAACACACACAACTGCCAAGGCTTTGTTAAATGTGTCACCTTTTAAATGTTATTCTTGGATCCTAATAGCTACATGGGGAATGGTGCACTGATTTAACATTCTTTTCCTTTTAATTATTCATTTTTATTAGTACCATCCTTCTCTGTAAGGACAAGCAGACTTTTCTGCTGCTTTTTAGTGAGCCGATGGCATTTATTTGGATTTAAGTGAGCAAACATGGCTGTTTGTCCTAGAAAGAGATGTGCTTTTCTGTGTCGCATTTCAATTCTTGTCCATTGCGCAAGCTTTGACATTTCAACTTCTCACCATGCATGGGAATACAAATGTTGCAAATACAAATGTTCCTTCGATAGCATGCGGGAATTAAAAAATAAAAGGCTAGTTCGTGTCATTCAGGGAAAGACATGACAAGGGCCGAATTTGAGTATTTGATGCCCGATGTCATATTTCTGAATGCAATACGATGACATCCACCACAGATATCCGCAGAGCTCGCGTATCTGTCTGCATGCATGCTGATAAAATTCACCAAAATCACGTTTGATCAGCGGTCTAAATTATGACGCACGTTGAATGTGGTCAGAGGAGGCGTGGGTGAAGACCGACTCAGATGCCAAATTGTCTGAGGTGCTGGCACATGTGAAAGGGCCCACCCAAAATAAAGTACAATGTCGATGTAAAAAATTAATTAGACTCATTTAATCCAGAAAACGTATAAATACGTCTTCATAAATGTAGTCTCTGCCTACCAAAGACGTATTTATACGTCTTATGTCCTTTTATGCGAGAGTGTACAGGAGGGTCTTACCCAGCTTATGACTGGAGGATAAGGTTTGACTGCTAGGTTATCTAAAAAAAAAAAAAAAAAAAACGGCCAGCAGAGGGCAGCAAATATAAAATCAGCCAATTGAAGAAGAAGAGAATAAGGACTAAGGAGTAGCGTAGTGAGAGCAAAGAGAGCATTGTAGCAGTAGTCGCGATGGACAAAACAAAACAATTAAGAGGTTTTTTGACAAAAAAATAAATAAAATCATTCAAATCCAAGCTAGACGTTATGAGCGTCAAACAATGACGCTTCGTTCGTCGAGCAAACGAAAGAAGCAACCCTCGAGTGTCTCGCCACGTGCTTCACGTGGCTTACGGGTCGTTTCGCCGGAGACATCGAGCGTTGAAAACACAGACGATGACAAGTACTGCTAAAACCACTGCCGCTCATTTCAATTTACTCAATAAGATTTTTGAAAAAAAAAAGTCCTAATGCTGTAAAAATAATTTTACCCTGCATAATGTGGTCGCAATTCCGAAATGGTAAATGTCACATTTGGAAAACTAAAACCGTAAAACTTTGTCCAATACTTCTGGACCTCAAGGTACGTCCGCATTCTGCCCTTCTACGTTAAGATCGGATGCGACTCGGCAGCCGGGGAGGAGCCGTGCATTGCCTCGCACTGACTTTAACCTCGCTCGTGTGTGGTCCAACTTCCTCTTTCTGTCATTTGCTCGGCTTCTGAACTCCAAACCAAATGCATTGACTTTTTCATGAGACCGCCTCGTGCCTCCGGAGCGCCACCGGACATTAATATTGCAGCACCTGTTGGGAGAGCTTCTTTTTAAGATTGTATTCTTGAGGCACACGCAGTGGCGCATTAAAATATATATTATGTTTTCATAGAATAAATAAAATCCTTCCCCTCCACAGTACATTAGATCAGTGGGTGCCCTCCAGGGAGGGGTCAGCATCCAAATCCAGTGAGTTAACGGCAAGTAGGAAGCCACTTTCACCGTGACCTTCAGAGGGCATGTCAATAGTTTCCATCTCCACAAATATCCTGGGATAAAAATTTCATTACCACACTGCTCTGGTAAAAGGTTTTGCCATGTGCTCTTTAGTATGAAAACCCGAGCATGCAGAAGAGGAAACGTTGGCCTGCTTGTCGCGATTGCCGCTGGCTTACTGAGCTTTGACAACCGATGGTCCTCCAAATGGGGCCTCTACTGGTTAACCGCAATGTGGGCCGCTGCGCCCTTTTTTCAGCCTTAACTCTACTAGTACCATATTTTCCGGACTATAAGCCTCGACTTTATTTTCTAGATTTCGAACAGTGTGGCAAATATAACGGTGTGGCTTTTCTGTGGATTTTTCTTTCAAGGGTAGGGGGCGCTCTATAGTTCAGAAAATACGCTCCATAAATCTATTTTTTTTCTCTTGGGTCTGTTCTGTTTTAAATTAGCATATTAAAAGGCACTGTTTTAACCATCTGTTTTTGGACCTTTATGTGCATTCACAGTACAAAAATCGTTCTGAACATGCAGTAAACAACTTTTTTTTTTAACAGAGAAAACTGCGGCTTAAAGCCTGGTACGGCTTGTTACTTTTATTTTATTTTTTTTTTAACAAAGTTTTTCCAAGTTAATATTTGGGCTTATATACAGGTGCGCCTTATAGTATAGAATATACAATAATCGTCAGAGAGCTATGCTAACTGTTGAGTGTGTATTTTGCTACTCCTTTCTGCTTTCCTCAGTCTGCCGTTTGTTGCCTCTAACTCCGGTGAATATAGTTATTGTCAGAGAGTTGGAATGAAATCTATTACAGTATATCGCAAACTTTGCCCCGTTTGTAAAATACGAAAGAATTTATCATGCTCTTGACACCGGGAGCAGAAAAATCGCTGCACTGATGCGCACCTCTGCCTTTCAATTAATATTGCTAAGATCAATCATTTAAAAAAAAAAAGCTGTCTCACTTTGCTTTGTATTATTCATTTGTTTACATCTTCCAATTGGCAAATTCAGGTTGCGGATGTTCAAACAGTGATAGACAAGTGACCAATAGAAGTAAAAATTTGAGCATTTACCCTTCCTTGTAATCAATGTTTTTTTTTAAGTTAACCAAAGGATGATGTTCAATTCAAGAGGTTGACTTTCACACATATTGACTATTTTATTACTTATTTTTTTTCAGCATCCTTTTTAGGCAGCAAACTAGTAAAACCTGAATTAATTGAATTAACACAACAAGAATCTTGTTAACACCAGATAGCTCAAATTCCACATGATCAGTCAAATTTTTTGGTCTACTAAAATGAAAAAAAAAAAAAGTGATAGCATTAATATCCTCTTGAAGTTGAAATCAGACACCAGAGAAGGCCAAAGGGTGAAATGCGCCGCTTCCCCTGCTCGCTGACACGGACACAAAGATCAACTCGCCTCTCGTCTTGGCGGGGAAGGAATACAAATGAACAAGTTGGGGCCTGGAAAAGTCGTACCTCCTCAGAGAGGTGATGTGCTCGGCAGATAGGCCTCCGTCCTCCTCGTTAATGATGAACAGTTTGTCCTTCAGCTCTGGGGGCTGCACCGCAAAACTTTTGAGGAAAATGTCTGCAAGAACAAGAGAGTTGGCAGCGTGAGCTCGGCTGTTTTTTGTTTTGTCTTGTCCTTTAAAGGATTGACTCAAAAGAAAGAATAGAAAAAGTCTGCAGCCTAATTACGCCTCACTTCTTCCAAACACCTCTGGGAAACACATTTGCAACATCAGGTCGATTTGTTTTGTTTTTACACAAAATTCGAAAGCAGCAGATTGCGAGAATCGACTGCTTCAAGAGTTTTTTATGCAAATGTAAAACATGACACTTCAGACAGGGAAATCACATTTTTGCTGTCTGTCTCCTGCAAAAATGGGAAGCATGGGAATCAAGGATCATCAGTATTTTTTTTTTTAATCAAACTGTCAAAAATGAAAATGAAAGTGCACATATCAACAAATTGATCAAATCATTTAAAACATAAAAGTATAATTATATATAATAAAAAAAAAAACTACTGCTTTTTTACCTTACATCTCTTATACTAACGTCTTTTGAGTCGCTCAGAAGTCATAAACAAATTTCATGGATTTTTGATAACTGATTTTTTTGTTAAGAAAATAAGAGCGCAATGCTTTCTGTGAAAGTGAAAACTCAAGTGTTGAACAACACTTGATTGATTAGCGCTTATCCATAGTCCTAAGTGGCCACTATTAATTAGGTAGCAAACATAAGCAGCTCTTGAGGTAAATATATATCAAAACACTCTTACATGTTGAATTAGATCCATCTGGTTACTTTTGGTCACTCAATAAGCGGCAGGCATTCATAGAAACCGCCGTAATTCCTAAACCGTTCACCTAATTTGAATACAAATGCCATCAATTTAAAGCTGAAAGTCTCCAGTTGAAAGAACATCGTTTTCAATTCATTTAAAATCCATGAGGATTGTGTCCACGCCCCAAAATGTCACTGCACAACTCTTTTCCAAAATGAAATAAATGCTAAATAAAACGGCCGCAATAAATCAATTATTAGCATATTCAAATTTTCCAACCAAAGACAAAATGTCCAGATTAGATGAAAAAAAATATTCTCAGGAAACAAGATGGACTATCTAAGTGGCTCTCTAGATTCAAACCCTATACCTGCTAAAGAGGAAAGTGACGGGAGTAACAACCAGCCACCCCTGCCCTCCCTGCCCCCAAACGACAAAAAACGCTGTAAGAAAAAGAAAAAGTTTGGTGGCGTCACAGGCTTGATGCAATTATAGCGAACAAAGGATTTGTGCACTGAATTCACATCTTTGCGTTAGCACAGGAAAGAATCCAACGGCTCCACCATGTTTGTTCACTCGCATGGACTCACACGCGCACACGCACACGCACACGCACACAATGCACGTATTTGCATTTTTATAAAATAGAAGTCAGCATTGCTGCTGTTGATACTTCTTATTCCTCTCATTTCTCATTCTCAACCATTCCACTTACTCATCAGATGGCGCGTGTGCGTGGGCGTGTGCGTGTTGGGAGGATGCCAAGAGACCACGAAGGGCGGAGAGGGAAAAACTCCTATTAAAAACTCTTTTTGCATTAATGAAACTTGACTCCTGGATGAGTTTGTGTCTTTTTACAGCTCCAAAAACAAAGAAAAATCACTTTCTTCCATTTTGCGCCCATGCACATCGCCAAAAGATTGTACGAAATATTATATATGTCAATATTTTGTGCTCACGTGGGCTAGCTAACATTTCCTGGCCTTTTCCAAAGACAAGCTGAGTATTCTGAGATATTCTCTGTCCCACAGGGAATCACAGCTATCTAGCACATTCCGAATCCATATTTCATAAATATGTGGACTCTAATTATGTTGCCCGCCAGCACATTCATGCTGATTCCATTTAGCAGGCCGCCACCCACCACAGGATCCCTGTGCCGGAGCCACAAGGAGGACTTGGTGAGGGAAGCTTATGAAATGGTCTCCCTTGACTGTGCTCTTGAAATATACAAGCAGCGCGCCATCAGTTAATCAAAAGAGAAAAGCTTTTGAAGAGGAAAAACAATATGGCCCATTTCTGGGAGCACTCCAACTGCTGGTAACACTGGTGACACACTGCACCCTGCAGGGCAAGGTGAGGAACAGCTTCAAAAAGGTGGAATGCTTAAGTTATGCAACTTTATTTTTTTTTTGGGGGGGGGGGGGGGGTGATGACATATTCATCTTTGGTGATGTGTCCACTGCATGCGCCACATAGACAAATCTGTACAGTGATTCAGTGAATATTTAGTGACCCACACATGCACGCGCCTCACTTTTTAATTTTTGCACACCGCACTATTAATGGGACAACGCTGAATAAAGGACTGCTCAAAACATCTGTATGCTCTTGGCCACTGTGCCGTGGCTGCATTTCAGAGTGTTGCCAATCTTATTAACTTTTTGGCCATCTTGGAGAAGAGCAGCAATTCTTTTCTCAGACCCTCAGCGAGTTCTTTGTCATATTTAACTTCCAGGGATCAGTATGAGGGTATGACAGCGATAAAACTAAATCGAACATATCTTTTCCATTCACACTTGAGGCCTTGTAACGCTAATAAGTCACTCGTCACAGCGGAGGTAAAATGGCAAATTGGGCTCAATTTGGACATTTTCACGAACTCACTTTTGTTACAGAGAGTTTAGATCAGGCGTGGGCAAACTATGGCCCGGGGGCCACATGCGGCCTATGAAGCGTTTTAATCCGGCCCAAAAAAATTAATTGAATAAACCTTGTTAATGTTTGATTTTCTATTATACTCTGGTTTTTCAAAGACATTTATATTGTTGTAATGTTTTTGATCACTTTCATTTAAAATGAAATGTATTTTTTTTTCTCCGATGGGTTGAGGTTACCAAAACACTCCATCTATCTGCTACTGGTCCGGCGCCTCTGTCAAATTTCAGAACCCATTGTGGCCCGCCGATTAAAAAGTTTTCCCACCCCTGGTTTAGACATTATACTGTGTATTGAATTATTTTGAGGGGACATGGCACTAAACCGTCCCATAAAAATACTTTTTTTTTTTTAATATTGCACATGAGGCCTTGGTTCTGCTTCAAACTCACTTTTCTTTCTTCAAATTCTGGACATGAGCACATGGAGCTACTAGTCATGATTACGGGAGGTGGGGTAAACTGTGACTAATTTGTATGACAGCCCCTCAAGACAAGCAGCTTTTAGAAAAAGGGCTTTTAAATATGTTTTTGTCGATCAATACAATATTATAATTGTGCGACTATTAATCACCATTTAGTCTTCAGTGAATCTGACATTCATGTTTTTCTAACTGTTAAAGATTTTTTTTTCAGTCTCAGTCAAAAACTATTTTTTGGGCCTTTAGCGATAAGAAAATGTTTGGTTACTCACTGAAGTTGTGTGCGATCTCCTGGTTGAGCATGATGTGCTGTGTACTGCTGGGCTCCGGTGCTCCAAAGGACCCCACGTGTTTTACGGAAAATTGCATGTACAAACGCCCCGTGTCGACTTCAACCCTACGCTGGCTTCCATTCCCCCAAAATGATTTCACAATCTGAAAAAAAAAAATGAAGCATTTGAAGGGGAAATTGACACATGAGACAACTAATACCTCCACATTGGTTTCTGATAGAAATAATCCACCTCAATAAATTAGTGCACAATGGACGCGTTAGGTGATGTGGTACCTGGTCAGCTCCAACTAGGTCCCAGTGAAAAGCCTTGGTGCGGTTCTTTCTTGGTTTGATGTTGAATGTGAGAGGTAAAGGTGGAGGCAGTGGGATTGTCTTTCTGGCGGGAACTTTATTGTCCCCTTGCGAATCTGCTCGATGGTTTGGCATGTCCATGCTAGAGCTACGGTCGGAGGGCGCAGGATCAGGGGTCGCCTGGGTTGGAACTTCAAGAACTGTTGAGGGGGAACTTGAACTCGTTTCAGCTGCCAAATTTGGATCTTTATAAACATCCTCGCCAGCAGACTCATCATCCGAGCCGTTGTTGTCCTCCTTTGCGTCTTCTGCTATGCTGACATGTCGGAGGCTCTCGCTGCCCAAAAACGTATGCTCACTCTTGGACTTTCTTTTCCAGTGCGAACACAACTTGCTGATGGCCTGGACCCAAGCGTCTCGCTCCGTCTGCACAGCACCGGGAAATGGCTGAGATGATGGGGGCACTCTGAAGCTGTAATAAACCAGTAAGCCAACATGTCTTTATCTTTTGGACTGCTTTGATGGAATATTTACTTGGAAGGTGCTTAATAAACAAAACAAAAAATGAATCACTTCCTGTGCGAATTGATTGTGAGTGATGTGAATCCGTGCATATCCTAGTAACCACCTGATATTTCAGACAGTACGTCCGGGCGGTCATATCTGCCCCATGGCAACATTGTTTTTTTTTTTGGGCCATTATTTTAACTTTGATCTTTCTCTAGAAATAATTTCAAAATGAAAAGTTGCAAACAAGCTTGATAGACGGGTGACGATGGCGTTAAGCGTTGATACATTGATCCATTTTCTGTTCTTGTCCTCATTTGAGTCAGAGGCGAGCTGCAGCCTATGCTAGCTGAGTTTGGGCACAAGGCAGGGTACGCCTTGGACGGACACTTTTTTTTAAAGCAGAATAAGAAAAAAATTTAAAAGTATAATTGCTGGTCAATTCAATTCACAATATGAAGACAAAAGACAAGTTTCCAGATTCATTCATCATCACGCTGACCACTCACTGGTATTCATTTTTGCGAGTGACCAGGGTGAAGGTATCGGCACTGTGAGGTTTCTGGATACTGGTGTCGCCATCCGACAAATGGATCACAACGCTTACAGGAGTCGAGGATGCCAGTTCGCCCTCGGCGGCGGCGGCGCGTCGACTGAAAGGGGCCAGTGTTAGCTGGCCAGGGTGCAGCTGGACGTCATATCTGGAAAGATAGTGGAGGAGATCATGCATTTTTCAAGTGGTAGGAGAAAAAGTTAAAGATATAATAATGAAACAAAGTCTAATGTACTGTTAAGATAATCTGGCCCGTCTGCCTTCATTCTGGAACTATCCAACAGCGAAAGTGAAGTAAATAAGAGAATGTATGCACTTGAGCCATCGAAATGATGCTAGTCCGCCTCTGTGCAGCAAAAGGGCGCCTTCCCGGATGCTTTGTGATGCTTCAAGCTGCTGGTGTGTCCCTGCACCGCCCCCCTCTGCGTAACTGTAGATGTTTCTGTAAATGATCTGGTTCACGAGCTGCATTATCTGGAGAAGAAAAATCAGAGACGCTCATGAAATTAGTCATCCTTTGTGTTGAAAAGTGCCCAAATTCAACCTTGTGCTTGTCGTCCACTGACTTGGCCTCCAGTTCGTAATCATGGTGGCCTTTGAATGAAATTGAAAATCTGGAACCGATTCCGTCATCGCAACTCTTGACGATAACAAAGGGAAGTTTGCGCTTGACGATGCCTTTCTCGATCGTGCACAGCATTTTCGTCGTGAAATCCATCTGGATAGATAGAGAGGTAGAGAATGATTGATTGATTGGTCTGCTGGTTTGTCGATTGATTGATTGATTGATTGATTGATTGATTGGTTGGTCTGCTGGTTTGTCGATTGATTGATTGATTGATTGATTGATTGATTGATTGGTTGGTCTGCTGGTTTGTCGATTGATTGATTGATTGATTGATTGATTGATTGATTGATTGATTGATTGATTGATTGGTTGGTCTGCTGGTTTGTCGATTGATTGATTGATTGATTGATTGATTGATTGATTGATTGATTGATTGATTGATTGATTGATTGATTGATTGATTGATTGATTGACAGCTAGTTACCTGAAGTACCCGCTTCTTCCACCTGTAGCGTCCATGCTTGTGCACGCTGAAGTTGTACTGTGAGGGAAGCTCGTCCTGTGTCGACAGTCACATCGCAATAAATATCGAATGCATAAAAGAACAGATTAAAAGATGACAAAATGTCTAATAGTATCAACATTTATTTATTTAGCAGATTTTGCACGTGTTTGGCATCACAACAAATCATCTACCAAATGTCTGATTGAGTGAATTGAGCAAATTCATCATGACTGTCTGAAGTCACATTTTAGAACAATGAAAATGACTTTTTAAAGCAAAGAAAAGCACCGCATAAAAGACACCGGCAAACGAATACTTAGACAGCTTTTTGTAGCGGGAACTGAAGTCTTTATTTTCACAAACATCATTTTACGCATTCTATTTAATGTCTTAAAATATCGAAGCGACATTGTCTGGAATATCGCTGCACTTAGTTCATTACAACAAAGTGATCGAGATCAGCTCTCGAGTGAAGCTTTTTGGAAAATAGTTGCGGCCGGAAAGGGAAACTATTTCATTTGTCGTATAGCTACATCCTTTTAGCAGCAGATGCGAGAGGAAGCTTATTATGTCAAAAAGTCAAAATTATTATGAAGTGGACTCACAAGGTTTGCCCTTGACAGCGATCAAATGAAAAACGATAATTAGATATGAATCCTGAGATGATTTGACAGAGCTGAAATTTCAATAAAAATAAATAAATGAAGGTCTGTGGTGTTCATCTATGGCAGGGGTGGGCAAATCGTTTGATTGGCGCGCCACAATGGGTTCTAAAGTTTGACAACGGACGATAAAGCTGTCATTGGATCGATAGCATCATAACTTCGGGTCAGCATAAAGACAGACTGAATCAAATGTTGTCTCAAATGAAATGTTCTGACCTCTTCAGGGGCACTCGTAAATTTGGATAACTGGTCCCGGTCCTTCCTGGCCAGTTCCAGAGCATCGTCGATGGACAACTCTCCAGCCTTCACCTTGTTCATGATGCTCAGCTGCATCTCATTGCTGAGCTGAAATCACATCGAACACATCACAACTGAATCAGGACGCAAACAGTCTCATTTTATGTCTGAAATTATGTCATTGCAAGCAAAATTTGAAAATTGCGTGTTGCCAAGTTATGCTTTCAAAATTGTTGTTTGGCATTTTTACTATGCAACCTTCCAATATGTGTCCAACAGGCATCTTTAAAGTGTGAATTGCTTTACTTTAATTACTTTACTGTATTATGGAATTTTCTATATACTTAAAACTTTGCAAAGCAACGCTCTTAACAACGAAAATGCAAAGGCTCTCACACAAAAATTCTCATTCAAGGATGGCACAAAACATCTGAACAAGATGTCAACATTAAGTGCAAGAGCTAATTTAACAAAAGTCAACTGACTCAGAGTTTTAATATTGCGGTTGTATAGAGAAGTATAAGAACCCGTCTGAGCGCAATGTTGTTGTTTTTTTTTTGGGGCAATCTTTCACTATTTTTTCATATTTTGGAATTTTCCCTGCTTGCAGAGGGTTTTTTTTCCCTCTCACTCCATTTTTTCATGGAAAATACATAATGAATGTTTATTAATGATTTTGAAGAATTTAGAGGATTCAAATAAATCTGAAAAAAAAAAATTATTTTCTCACGAAATTTTTTTGGGGGGGAAATGAATCAAGTGGGGAGTTTCAAGATTCAAACCCTGAACCTCGTAACTGTGAGGTAGACATGCTGACCACAAGTTCACCGTGCAGCCAAAGAGAAACCACTGCAGTAAAACGTAAAACCTGTTCAGTGAATGTGTTTGCGCAAGTTTAAAGTGAGGAAGTAGTGAAAGCTTCAGATCCTTCCATAAACGGAACCAAAGTCTGCCTGCAAAGTTGGACATGATTACACTTTGGACATGTTGCTGCTTAACTTGATCTTTCCTGCCCCGATAAGTGTTTTCTTACCTGTGGCAAGTCTTCAATGAATCTCTGCATTCTGGACACATTGTCCTTCTTCTTTGCTCCTAAACTCGGCATTCTTGGAGTTTGTCTTCAAAAGCAGAGCACTTCCAAACTCCTCTGGAGTTGTTTGCTTCTTTTCCTGCACCGATTTGTTAAAAAAAAAAATCTAACCGCTTTAGATTTAGTGTGTGTCGCAGTTCCCCGCCCACTATCAGCTCAGGTTCCACTCCTTGAAGGTATCTCAGGCCTTACTCGGCTCCGCCTCTCTTTCCCTACCTTTCAGTTTTCTCCTCAGGGAGCGCACGTCTGCACATGTGTGACACACTCCAGCACATTGACATCATCATTCGTGGTGGGAAATTTAACCGAACGGGGAAGTTTGAAATGAGGAAGATGGAGGGAAAGGACAGTGGAACAACTGTAACTATCACAAGCCCATTTTTTGTTGTTGTTTTGCTAAAAGTGCTTGTGTGTGTCTGTGTGAAAGAGAGAGAGAGAGAGAGAGAGAGAGCGAGAGCGAGAGCGAGAGCGAGAGCGAGAGCGAGAGCGAGAGCGAGAGAGAGTGAGAGAGAGAGAGAGAGAGAGAGAGACTACACAGTTACTTGTGCTGACGATCGATTGTAAGTGGCGTTAGCAGTTCCCACCAAATCCACCAGATGGCACATTTTTTGTCCTTCGATTATTTTTTTTTTCTCATAGGCTGGACGTAATGTAAATAGAAATAACCCATTCCCAGGTTGTTGTTTTTTTTTTATGAACGGCACAGACAAATGTTTTAAGCAACAATTGGACATTCTTAACTTTCATACAAGTGAAAAGCATTTTTTTAAGAACGCATAGCTCAATAGTATGATATACTTAACTTTACTGACAAAATGCTTTAATGACATAAGCGTTATGTGACGGACTTAGAAGTGTAAAAAGAAGTTAATCACTGTATAATATTTAAAGTTTGGTTCGGAAACGGCTGGGAAAATATTTTTCCTCAAACGTTTGTTCAAAGGACAGATGGGAAGGTCAATAATAGGTGAGTGTATTAACAAACGAATAGTTGAAATGTGTTTGTATAACAGGTAAAATTGTTTATTTTATTAATTCATAATCATTCTTTCTCGTGAATTTTATTATTTATAATTTTCTTATCACAATTAATTAAACAAATATTTAAGTAGAAAATAATCATGAAAGGACGATAAGCAGCTAAATTAGTGCAACAACTTGCAAGCATTTCTATAGTGATTAAGGAACTGAGATTTTGTTTATTATTTTGTTTAACAATCATCATTACCGTATTTATTTGTATTTTTTTTTTTTGTAACCTTTCTAGTAGCTCTGGGCATATCACAGAAACTTAAATCAATTTTGAGGGAAGTCCCTTGGTGAGAATTTTGCAAGGGGATTCCTTTGTAGTTTTGGTATGTGCCGTCAAGGTTCTGCTATTGTGGCATGCTGCTGTATGCTGTACCGCAAGGCTGATCACTCACAAATGTAGTGATAGTTTTACTTTGTGGAACTTTATTGGTATTGACAACCACTCTGGGATTTCCACTCCTTCTACAATTTTAAATCTCTTTTAAATATTAAAGTTTGACGATCTGCATAGTTTTCTGTTAGGCCACACATTAAGCAATGCACACAAACATAACATAAACTGGATAATCATGAAAAAAATATGAGGGATGTTTGATACCACCTTTTTCAGAACGATACTAGTACCAGTATAGTTAACTCTTGAGTGCTCGCCAATACCGATAGCAAGTAAGCAATACCACTGGTACTTTTGATACATAACATTTATACTAAACCAATGTCAATTTTTTTTAAAGAAAGGCCTTTTGTTTATTTTTGACTGAAGACAGAACTGTTACTATGTAAAAGAAAATGTAAGTCCAAAATATAACACTAACAACTCACTGTGTTTTTGGATTCATTAGTAATAAATTTTAACAAAAGTGCAAATCAAACTAATAACTCACTGAGGTTTTACTATTTATTCAAAATAAATTGAAATACAACCTAAGACAGGTTAACTGTCAAATATGACAGCATGGAGTTGACAAATGTATCACAATGTAATTATTACATATGAGCCAATATAGATTGATGAAGAAAATATTTTTTACCTATTCAAAATAAGAAAATAATTCTAATGGATTGAAGGAAAATACAGTAAAATACAACCATTAAAAAAAACAGTTACCCTCTGAACTTTGCACATGCTGCAAAAGAATAACAGCAAGAGCTGTTATTCTAGAAACCTTCAAACACATCACGTATATCAGGCCTCACCAAATGGCGGACCGCGGTCCGGATCCGGACCGACAGATGGTTCGGACCGGACCCATGACCAATCTATGATGAATATTTTTCGGGGCGCATTCACAAACGTTGAAGCTGCAATTCTAGTTAATACGGAAAAGGCGTCACTGATTTGAGCCAATCAAATCTTTTGTTTACGATCCACTGCCAATTGCGCAGCAGACCGGAAGAGAGTGCTGCTGACAGTATGCCGTGCTAAAAAGTTAGCAAGGTCGATGCGTGTTGTTTTAAATGAATGGACGGAGAAATTTTGTTTCGATCTGGCTGCAGCCGATTCAAAACCAGTGTGCATCATATGCTCCAAAACCGTCGCAACATTGCGAAGCGCCACTACAAAACAAAGCACCGCCCTTTTGTGCAAAATTATCCGCTGAAGTTTGAGGTGAGCGCACGCCAAAACATCGAACTTCGAGTGCAGTATAACAGATTTTTACATTTTCGTTTCCAGCCCAGCGGTAAGCAAACAAATGTTCACTAAAAGTATCATGGATTTTGGGGAAACATAAAATAAACATTCAGTGGTGAAGGAGTGCATAAATGCGGTTGCACAAACATTATTTAAAGGAAAACACAAAACCCAGATGTGTGAAATAATCAACCAAATCCCAATGGCCCTGACTCCGTTCCAACCCAGAATTTTGTCACTGGCAGGGCAGTCACAAACTCATTTTTCTCATTAAGAGAAGTTAAAAAAATATTCAAAAGAAAAAGTGGTGTCAAAGCTCATTTTGAATTAGTTTTTCATGAGGACGGCCATTTTTATTGATTGTGTACTGAACATGTCGACCTGTTTTACTTGGAAAATTAGGCTTTCCGTTTTTTTTTTATAGGCTGATAACTCTTTGATTTAAAAAATAAAAAAGGTAAAAGATGTTAACTCAATTCTTAGCACTTGATATATTTCTACAGGAGATATTTTACTGTTTTTTTCTGGAAGTGGCACCTTTAAGTTCCTGGAGCCTCATTTTCTTGAATGTGAAATAAACGCCTTATATTTGTTTGACTGGCAAAGGTGTTTAATGGGAACATTGCTAAATATTTAGTATATAAGTGCGCTCTGTTGAAAATGACTAAATATTGAAACTATATATAAAAATGTGAACATAGGCTAGACATTAAGGGAAGTCGGACTTTAGTTCGGACCTTTTAATTGGAAGAAATTTTCGACCTCTGTGACTTTTAATTGAATACCTCTGACGTATATGATTATATTATTATATTACTTTTTTACAACACAGGACCATTGTCAAAGGAGGGAGCCACATTATAATAATGCAAAGAGAACAAATGGGCCATAATTAAAAAAGAGTGTGGATATTTGAAAGGGTCTTGCCAATAGTCACTTCACTCGCTAACTGGGACTCTCCACACTTTGCTTTTTGAAACTATAACTAGCAGTTATGTACTGCAAGTTGTACAGTTGTTATTATTGTGCTATGATTTAATAAATGAATGAATGAATGTCTTGCTGGAAATGGATCATGGATAAAGGAAAGTCCCCCAAACTCCACCTCTTCCTCCTCCTCCCTTTTTAAAGGAGAAGCGGACTTTTTGTTTTGGCGATCCACGAGCACTGGCAACAGACAGACTGAGACGCGACACGTTCCCACTCCAAGGTCTCCACTTTGACGATGACGATGAGGAAGATTGTTTTAACAATGACGATGCTGTGGGCAGCTGCCGTGAGTACATTACAACGTCTTGTGGTTTTAAAAAAAATGTGTTGATAAACGCTGTTTAAAAAAAAAAAATGACCAATGGACTTTCACTTTCACTTTCGTTTTCAAGGGATTGCAATGTGGGGTTTAGCAATAGTGGGCCGTTTATAAATTAATTTTTAAGTCTAAATGCATAGTTCACCAACGTTAAAGCAGTATATAAGTCCGAATTACAGTAAATGTGTTTTATATTTGTAAAACACTTATTTCTCATAAACTATCAGTCACATTCAGAACATCAATTACGGTTGTTACCAAACATGCCTTTTTCCCACATGTCATCGTATTTTTTCTTTAGAATCACAATAAGGTGCCTTTGAGATGTCCTCATTTAGCCAACTATTAGAAGTTAATTATCTCCAATTATCGTTTTCTTTTTCCTCTCCTTCTTGGTACGCATGGGGTATTTTTACACTTGTGCTTAAATTATTCTCTGTCCCCTCGATTCTCTCCAATAACTATAAATAAAAAAGTATAACTTTACGATAAAATTGTTATAAGTACACATCTGCATAACATTGTATCCTTACAAAAAAAAAGTATGTTTATATGCACCGATGCACACTCTGGCAATGACAGTACTACTGCCACCTACTGTTGTGGATTTGCAATTACACTTTGAGTCACACGTGCCGACCCTAGCTAGCATTGCACCACGCCCAGGGGGGCCCACCCCACTATTTGAGAAGGGCTGGTCAATGAAGTAGGCCTTTACAGTTATATGGATGGCTTTGCATTTTACTTAAAAAATGTGTACATTAACTGAATTGCAGATTAATACTTACGTCATTAACATAATGAAGAAACGTTGATGGAATTATTTCCTCGAGAAAAAGAAAGGATAATCAAAAGTGATTTTTTTAATTTATTTTTTTAATAATTTTAATTCTTCAAAGTAGTCATCTTTTCCCAAGATAACACCTAACATATATTTTCTCAGTCAGCTTTTTGATTCGGACTATGTATTTAGACCTCAAATGCCAGCATCTACTACGTCTTCCCCAAGTGAGTAGACCACGAGTCTGTTCTAAAAAATAGCTCAAGACAAGTGATGGGACACTGTGACTTACTAAGAAGAAAAGTCAAAATTTAGTTTAAGAATACAATAGATTGTGTTTCATGGGGGGAAAATGCTATTTTACTCACTCTTTTTAACAGTCGTTTTGGAGTTGAAATTTTAGTACTGCGATTTTTCTTTTTCGTTATTATTTTATTACGGTTATCATACCTAAGAATCTAACATTGGCCCATGCCTATAATTATAATTCTAATAATCATATGCAACAATTTCTAAGACAGAAATATAAAACAATCAAAAGCTGACTCATTTCTTCTTAGTGACAATGAAGTCTTGCGTTTTGTTATCCAGGTGATTATCGCAGCTCAGCCTCCGTGTGACCCGCTAACTCAGTACGAACACAGTGGACAGTGCTGCCAAATGTGTCCTCCAGGTAACCCGCTTTTATAACCACATTTTTTTATGTTAAAATGTTTACACACTAAAATAACCTAATTCATTTTTTCAAATGCTGGCCCTTTAAATTGAAAACCAAAATTTGACATGCGACCAATAAGCATTGCTAACAAGCTAAGCTAACACTCTCCTGGCTCTACAATGTTAATTCAGCAGCAAGAAAGTGAACAAGCACATGTATCTGACACCTTGAAGTTATCTGTAACATGCCCGAAGCCGCGTTCTAACAACTTATACATGATTTCAGGCACAAGCATGTCTCAAATGGGCACGTGCACAACACCTCAGTGCATCCAATGCGACAAGGACGAGTATCAGGATACATACACGACGGAGACAAAGTGTAAACGTCAGCCCTACTGCGATCCGAGTGAGACATCTTCGCCACACAACCATCGCAGGCTCATTTGGTCAGTGGTGCTGAGCTGAGGTGTTTTTTTTTTTTTTCTTCTTACAGATAAAAACTTTCAGGTTGCGGAACACACTGACAAAACCAAAAAAAGCACCTGCATGTGTAAACGTGGCTTCCACTGCTCCAGTAATGTCTGCCTCACCTGTGTGCCGCACAGGCCTTGTGAGCCGGGATCTGGGGCGTTTATTAAAGGTGTGGCACTATAAGTCCTAAATTCTTCTTGTCAATCTATGCTCAACTTTCTTTTTTTTGTTGCAGGGAATCAAACCCATGACACAGTGTGCCACGAATGTCCTGACGGCTCTTTCTCCAACCAGACGTCGTGGGTCAGCGGCTGTTTGAAATGGACCAAGTCAGTGCATTGCAAATTTTCTATTAACAATGGTTGCCAAATGTTAAAAAATACGTCCACATCAAAATGTATTGTTATCTTGGTTGTCAATACAATACAACGTTATTTCTATAGCGTATATCAGGCATGTATTGGATGCTCAAGGAAACGGGAGAGACTCTAACGTTATGATGAAAGGGGCAATTTGCGTAAAAGTCGCAATAACAGCTCGAAGCTTTCTACTGAGCGCAGATTAGTAGCTGTATTATAGTGGCAGCTCAAATAAAGGGAACATGTCAAGGTACAGCCAAGTTTTAATACTGCCTTGTATTTAAAATCAAACAGTCCAGATCTCATTTGAACACACTTATCGTTCTCTGCAGGTGCGAAAGCGGTTACGTTATCAGGCACAGCGGCTCAGCCCAATCTGATGTTGTGTGTGGTAAGATATGCACATGGACTGGAAGGGTGACTTCCTCACATACAAAATCTAGCTCTGCTCTACAATGAGACTTTTTAGCTTCCTGTGGTTTCTTCTGTGGGTCATCACCTTACACCTACCACCTACTTAAAGTTTACAGTAGATTTGACTTTCCAGACAACCAATCTGATATATATATTTATATCTATATATATCCCCCCAAAAAATAAATAAACAAATTAAAATAAAAATGTATATATATTTTTTTCATTTAGTTATTTATTTTTTAATTATATATATGTAATTTTATTTTTTTAATGCTAAAAAAAATAGTTTTCACATAAAGACCTGTACTTGAAATATAGGGAAAACATGACGTGACTAATGAGTCATGCACAAAAACATTTGATGAACAAAACACATGCTTAAAATCAAACATTTATTAAGACTAAACTCAAACATATTGTACTTAAAAGTTAACTACAACTGAATTCTATTTGCTGCTTCCTCCACTGCAATTTGTTATTATGAATCATTCTTGATAGCCTATATGATATAACACTGATAATGTTAATGATTTCTCACAATGATTTGGAAAAAACAAATATTCATCACTGCTAGTGTTTACACTTTCGAAAGATTGTTTCCATAACATTCCTAGAAAGTAATGTCCTATCACCGTTCCTTGGGGGGGGGGGTACCTGACCCTGTGGTGACCCCTGCTCTATCGTGTGTAATGTTCAGAAATTTCATAAGCTTTAAATTCAATTGAATCCATCTTTTTTTTTTCTCACCATCAGTTGATATGTTGCTTTGTTTTAGTAGTTTTGATTTTCATCAATGGATTTTATTGCATTCTTTATATTACTCCAGTTACACTGTCCAAATGGCTGTTGTTGTTACTGTGTTGCAGAGAACCAGCGGAAGCACGTAATCGTTGCCTGTGTTTTTATCATTCTGATCGGGATCTTGATAACAGCTGCAGTCAAGATTTGGCGCTCAAGATGTACGTACGTCTTTAAGTGTTTCCAGCCAGCTCAACATTTTTTTCCACCGCGAACCGGTTCATAACTTTGGCGGACTGGTGTGACGTCACCATGTAACGCGCGGATTTTGTACGAGCGATCCTTTAGTCATTTTGCTAGCTTGTTTAATATTATTAGCAAAATGCAAGCAAGACAATCAGCATCTTGACATGAATCAATTGCAAGTTTTCTTTTTTTGCGCAGTCCAAAGTGGCCCTGGTTGGGGACCACGGCATCACTGTCACGTCAAATAATTGTAGGAAAGACAGTTTTTACCATTCATGTTTTGACAAGTTCTCCCTTTCTTATGTCTGTCTTAGGTAGAAAAGAAGACGCCAAAGAAAAGGTAAATATTGCTTTGTTGTCGTGTGTTTTCTTTACCTGTCTCAAAGAACACAATTGATAACATTTGACAAGAAAGGATAACAATGGCAAACATCTTTCTTTTTTTTTTTCTTGGAGTTTAGGGGGAGGCTATTTTCTAACCTAAACTTAAGTCAAGCATGCCATTACTGTGTGTCTTCAGGGCTGCAATGAGGTGTGCGTGCTGCATGACAAAGACCCCCCGAAAGTTTTACCCAACGGCTTCCACGAAGCGGCCTTGTCACCTGGAGTGCAGGTGTCGCTGTCAGATAGCAGCGGCACGGGCGAACCAGAGGAAAACGAGGACGGTCCGCGTCAGGTGGCCCTTCTAAGCGATAAAGGCAACTTTGTGACGCAGGAGAACGGAAAAGCAGAAGTGCTTTCTCGTCAGGAATCGCAATGCATGACTGCGACCAGTGAAATGTCGTGCTAAGCTTAATTATTTCTGCACACGGCACTTGACAACCACCTACGTCCGCTTTATGACTGCTTTGATTTTTTTTTTCCCCACGTGAAGGTGTGCTGCTATTGATTGACAAAACAGTCCATCAAATCCATTCAGTCCAAGCTTCAGCAATTTATCAGAGTTGGGACAGCAGTTGGGTATGAGCCAAAATCAAGTGTGTGAAGTTTCACGCCTGCCATGTCTGCAAAGACTCTCAGTTTAACACACTCCACTTTCTTCTTACAGCCTGATCTAATTATCTGTCAGCAGGATTGTGCAACATTTGCCACAATATCCCGTTTTTATTTGTGTTAATGGCAAAGGCGAGTAAAACGTATTTGCCAACTTGGCGGCATCTCTGTGTGAAAGATTTACATGTTAATGCAAAAAGACTATTTTTTTTTTGTTTATTTGTTTTCACACTTGTGCGTCAGTTATGTGTTAAAGTGTTACTTTGCTGTTTGTTAGCTTTGTCTTAGCTTTCTACAATAAATGTTGTATTTATCTTGAGATTGCAAATAAAACGTAATTGAGAGTCGTAGTAGTTTGTCACTTGCTTGTCCTTTAGCAACAGATTTTGTAGTTTCATTCAAAAGACTTTCCAGGTGTCTAGATAACGCGTTTGATATCCTTTCCTCAAAATAAACTAAATGTCAAGAATAATAGCACACGTTACACACACTATTTCTTATCTTGCTGAAAGTAATCAGTTTGAGAGAGCGCCTATGTGCCATGAAAGTGAGCCACTTTTAAACCGCATCCCACATGCTGCTGGGCCAATGGTGAATATGGATTTTATCACTATGGCAACCGGGTTTGGAGGGGGGGGGGTTGAGTGCCAAAAAGGCAATTCAAGCATTTTTACTGAGGCTATACTTCTGTAACGTCACTGTGTTGACAACTTCACCAAGCAGTCAAGTTTATGCAAGCATTCAGAAGCTAATGCCCATCTGGGAAGGAAAACCGCAGCTCTGCTTACCTTTTGGCTTTGACACAACACTAACGTACAGGTTTCTGCATGACTGTGTTTCATAGTCGTGTTTAAAAATAAAGATTTACTTGTTTAAATTCAAACAGAGGGGAGCCATAGAACATATTTTTCCAAAGAATCTTTCGGGTTGACGATCAAATCCGTTACCACTAGAGGACGCCAGAGGTCACAATAAAAAAAAATGCAGGCACAGAAATGGCCAAAAGTATTGGGACATGAGTTATTGCTAAGCTTACCTTGAGGATCGCATGCATTTCCATCCAATGTGCCCTTGAGCAAAGCAACATCAATGTGTCAATGTGATTTGGTGTCGTCAACGAACGGGACAGCAATCAGATAATCAGTTTGTTGTGTCTTCAACGGACGGGAGCACATCTGTGAGGATTCATTAGCATGAAGAGATGAGACAAGGGGACTTTTCCAGGATTTCACATTGTTCCTCAAATGGATTAGTGAATTTACATACTAACGCGCTTAAGACCCTTGGCAGAAGGAAAAAAAAAACAATCCCGATAAAGGCGCATTTGTTGTTCTTTATACCACTGATATACTGATGATGGCAGAGCAAAAATAATGAGTGCAATTATGTTCCAATTCTGAAGGATGTACAACATTCGCATTGAAATGAACAATAAAATATCTTACATAAAAGCTCACCTTATTTTCTTGACTACTCCTCCTCACTTACTGACTCATTTCTAACTTTTAAAGCAAAACCAATTTTCTGAATCTCATCACCATGTTATCTAAATGCATGCCAAGTGAAACATAAGATCTGAATAAAAGAAAACAGATCGGATTTTTCTCCTAAATCTGGTTTTATTTATGTAAAAATATTCTTCCATTAGCAGAAAAAAGGAAACATAATTTACAGGTTTGTTGGAAAAATACATCTACATTTATTTACATAAAAAAAACATCTTTGGTCTGTAAACAGATTTCCAGGGATGAGCGCCAATCCCTGTCGTCTGAGAGTTTAAAGTGCATCAAGCATGAATATTGTCTTCAGGTTTTGGTGGATCATGAGTGGATTTCGTGGGCCGTGTAACAGGCGGGCAGCAGGCGAGCGCCTCTGGAGGCCCACTCGGCCCACATCCTCTCTGCAGACTGGTAGGCATGCTCTGTTGGTTTCTTCACGGTCTCCGATGTGGCGGTCTCGGCCAGCGACCAGATTTTGGGCTTTGGAATGTCTTTGTTCTCCTGAGGTGAGGGTTTGTGATGGCTCTGCACACGCGTTCCCTCGCCCCCATCCTGTGAAGCCACCTCTGACTCCGTGGCGTTCTCCGGCGTACTCTCAACACCCGGCCGCGCCGTTTCAACCCTGGCATCCTCATCGCACCTCGTCAGAGGCCCCTCCTCCTCCTCCTCCTCTTCATCCTCGCTTTCCTGCTCCTCATCTTCCTCGTCCGACTTGGACCTGGAGGAGGCCCAGCTGACCCGGTTCTCCTTTTTGAGGCGGCGGCGCGCGTTGGCGAACCAGGTGGAAACCTGCGTCAGGCTCATCTTGGTGATGATGGCCAACATGACCTTCTCGCCCTTGGTGGGGTACGGGTTCTTCAGATGCTCGCCCAGCCACGCCTTCAGCGCCGCCGTGCTCTCGCGGGTGGCGACCTTGGCCCCACCTCGCCCGGGTTCCTCAGCTGGTCCGGGTCGGTAGGGTGGGAAGAAGGGGCCCCCACGGGCCAGCAGCGTGTGGTGGTAGGGGGAGGCGGTGGTCTTCAGATCAAAGGCGTTGCCCTGGGAATGAGACTCACAGTTAGTGACATGCAGTCCAATATAAACTGCATCAAAATAAAATAAAAGTAAAAGTAGTGTTTTGTCCCCATCTTGTGGCATTTTGGAGCCAAGGAACTGGAATATGATGGGGCCAGTTGAGGAGCTTTATTTAGACAAAAGCAGTGCTTTGCCACCATCTTCTGGCATTTTGGCGCAAATAAACGGGGTTCATGGTATATGGACCATGACGTATAGTAATGATTATTTTTCGTTTTATCAATATTATGGCAGAAGGAAGCACCTCTTGCAATGATAAATCAGAAGAAAAAGAAAAAAAAACACTTCTTATGGGCATCAACATGCTCCCCAATTTTTTTTCTTTTTTTGCAAATACGCGCATCCTTGTGCAGATTCACATGTTATTGTAAAGGTCAACCATAAAAGCTTCTCAGTAGGGCCCCTATGAAAGTTAGTAAAACTTGGCATCTATAACTGGTTTGACCAATTAAGAATTTAGAGGGCGTCTTATCAGAACAGGAAAAGGCTCCCTGTAAACGAACAGGAGGTCTATTGTTTAGGATGAATTTGTCCATGTTGGACAAATTATTACAATGATCATTTTTAGATCATGTCCAGTTGCGCATTTATTTTTGTATTTGAAAGTTTTAGGCCGCTAGGCTTTCGGAAGATACTTGTCTGTATTTCAACTAATTGTATACTTTGTATATGCAGAAATTTCTTATGTTCTTCAAGTCCAGTATAAATCTCAACAATGAATATTGGAGAAATATTCCCTGTACCTTTTTATACAACATATAGACTAGCTCCAATAAAGAATTCAACATTCAAGCATTCCAATGAGATTAGATTGTAGCTATTGTGACGCGCGTTGTTTTCCTGTATTAACTGTAGAATTTTGTGTTTCTGCATTTGTAGGACTCTTTTTATAAACGCTTAGTGAGTCCACCTTTGGAAAAGTATAATATAAATACGTGCATTACATTGCCATACCAATCCTCAAGATACAACTGATTGGAATTTCGATAATTCCATAACTTAGTTACATTCAGTATAGTTTTTAGAATATAATTTATTTTTTACTAACTTAGAGTTGGACCCCAATTTCGTTGCCTTGCCTATCCTACTCTTTTTTTCCAGACAGTTCCGAGCATTGTTGGAGGTTATAACAAAAGATAACCAGGAATAAAAAAAAAAACAATATTTCATTTAATTTGTTTCATATTTATAACTTAAACGGTTTTACATTGTATTTAGGCTACCGTTTTAATTTTGACAGTAATTAAAAGCTCCATGTTGCGACTTGCATACAAACTTGGGTTAAGCGTGAACCACCTGTACAGCATTTGGACTAATTAAACATTCAATTGGCTGAGTTAAATCACAATAAGGAGCGTCAACCCACGTCATTGCTTTTCCCATTTTCTGCGTACAATTACTAACCAAGTTAATTTAAGCAAGATGATGACAAATGTCAGGGAAATTGACAATTTAGACGAACACACTTTCAGCCTTACCTGAGAGAGATACTTGAGTAAATGTGCAAGTACCTCAACAGGAAATACTTATGGTACAAGTGAAAGTCGCCTAGCTTGTAGAATGTTGCTAGCTTAATACGACGTGCTGAGTATCAAAAGTAATTTTCTGATTTTAAATACTTTTTTTTTTACAGCTAAAAATATTTTTAAAAAGTGCTGTAGTCTATATGTCCCTGAAATGGCTACGTGAATCGTATCAGGGTAATAGTGTACATTTTATTTAAAAAATTGAGTGGAGTAAAATTAAAATGGCCAGAATAGATGTCAAACACATGACATGTAAAAATTCCATTTGTACTCCGTTCCATGACAAGACTGCTTACCAAGTGTGTGACGTGTCTGTGGAGGTGGTGGGCCGCCAAGGGGATCAAGTTGTATCCGTGTAGTCCCGAATAGGTGATGGGGAGCCCGATATGCTGCTGCTGCTGCGGGGCCCCTAGAAAGCCAGGGCCGGGGCCGGGGCCGGGGCCGGGGGGGCCCATGGCCATCATCCCCATGTTCCGGTCCACGAAGAAAGCGCCAAAGTCGGGCGGCGAGGCTGGCATGTTTCCCAACGTGCTGAGTGGTGATGGGAAGAAGCGTTGTGGGGCTGCTGTGGGGACGTGCGTGGGTTTATATCCTGCCAGCTGTCCAGGGGGTGGAGGGGACGAAGAGGAGGTGGTGGTGGGCTTTGGAAGAGAGGGGGGGGGCAAAGAACTGGTGTTGACTGACAGGTCAAGCTTTCACTAAATCCCATCAAAGCTCTGCTGTTCCTTTTAGTGTTTGGACGCGCAAATTCAACCTTTGTTTAAATGTACATAAAAAAGTCGATATTTTATTGGATTGGATTTGATACGTTATCGTTGCATATTGCAATCACCTGTGCGTTTTAGTGACTTCTATTTTAACTGAGAGCACTTAAGTTTGTAGTTTTTGCATATTCTTTCTATCTTTTGTTTAAACTTCCACATTTGGAATGGTATAGTATGCATACGAATCTCAGTAAGTACAGCATGCATAAAAAAAATAATAAACATTTGTATTGATATAAATGGGAAATACGGCAATCGATAATGGACAAAATCTCAGAAGTGTTTGTGTTACTTTTGTGTTGCACTGGTTTGAGAACGACACGTCTCACGAAAAAAAAAACAAAAACAAAGAAAACAACAACAGATAGTCGGAGGTGTTTCCCATTCCCCAAATGGAGATACATCGCTGCATGTTAATGAATTATGCATCAAAGTATTTTTTTGCATGACGTGACATAATTGAAGTGTATTCATATTCTGCACGTACGTGTTATAGTCAAATTATTCATACTCCAGAATTTGCGTGGTAAACAAAGTGTTTCCTTTGCCATCTTGCTGGTCGTCTCTTGTTGTCTTAATGAAAGCTGGTTAGGGGAAACAGGTGTAGGTTATGTATATGATAATTGCCAGATAACAGATGCTAATATGCGTGTGCGTTTGTGTTACACACACAAACGATTGACGTAACTCTAGTGAAGTCAAATCACAATTGTCTGACTTTAAATAGAACCAAGAACATTGATTTAGACTTGATCCTTACTTATTTAAATAAATTAATTAATTAAAAATCAACCTACAATTGATATAGCAATACATTGTTTCAACGAGCAATGGACGAATCATGTCAAACAGTAATGTAACACGTTACAGGAGCGCAGGAAAATATACGTTAAAAGAAAATTTATATTTAATACATTCAAAAATCAGATAAGTTGGAAGATCAACTACCTTTACTTTATATTATACTTATTCTTTATATTTCTAATCAAGACTAGAGATTTATAAGGTATGATCAATTCAATTACGATGTCGACAAAGGTTGTTTGGAAGCCATTTTTTAAAAATAAAATGAAATAAAATTAACTTACTATGTATAGCAGACAGTTGTTTTTCTTGTTTTTATAGGAAAACATCTTTCAAGGAAAACAATGTTCTTTATATTGAAATCTCCTGCATCACTTCACACCAATCAAATGCTGTTTAACTGTGACGTGACAAAAATTGGCAGTAAATATTATTTTCATTAGAATATGAAATGCATTAAAATGTTCAAGAAAAATATAAACATATCAAATGGTATAGAAACACATGTTGCCTTATTTTAGTGAAAATACATATATGGTACTGTAATAATGCATGCCAAGTTTTTTTTTCTAAAAAATTAAGGCACTCAATTAATTAAAATTCAAACTAATGTGATTCCAATAGCAAAAAAAGAAAAAAAAGAATACACACACGCACACACAAAATAGCATGTCTTGTGCCATGTACTACTAGGTCAATATCCAGGCACACAAAATCCCACTATATTATTATTATTATATAAATACTTAATTTTATTTTAAAAGAATAATGTAAAAAAAGAAAAGGTTAAATGTTACTTGTAACAGTATAGTTATAGTAACTACTTCTAATATATATATATATTTTTTTAAGAAACCAATAAAATGTGAAAAACATTTTCACCATTGCAAACAAATACACATTTTTTACAGATATTTTAAACTTGGAAAAAAAATTCTTTTAACATGTGACATGTCAGGAGGATGAATCAACAACGGATGGCAACAGTGTTTAAAGGCAGTTTTACAACGCAAGGTCCATAACTTTGGAGGAATTGTGGTGGAAGAACTTAGGAAGAACCCTGACCTCAAACCCATCAAAATGTTTGTAGATGAACAGCTCCAACATCTTGGAGAAAATCTTCCGGGAGGAGTGGACGCTTTAATTGAATTGCTTGTTTGTCACTTTTCACTTCCTGCTGATGCACATCTTCAATGTTATTGTGGCTTATAATAATATCAAATTCACTTCTCAGGAAAAAAAAAAAGCCTCTTGTTTTTGATTAAAGGGGAAGTCACCCCATAAAAAAATCTTTGAAATAAAATGTTCTATGCGTCTTCAGTAGTCAAAACATGGCATTCTGATTCATTTTGCATTTGTGGAATATGAGTTTAGAAGCAAAATCCACCTGTTTTATAGCATTTCAGGGGGCGGCCATTTTGTCACTTCTGTCAACTGAGAATTACAGCACCGTTGCTCAGGGCTCAAGTAAGGACCAATCACAACTCACCTGTTTTCTGAAGCTGAGTAATGATTGGTTGTGATCTGCTCTTTAGTCGACAGCAACAGGCAAAACGTCCGCTCCCAAAGATGACAAAAAAAGGGTGGATTCTGCTGCTTAACTCATATCCTACAAATGCCACGTTAGGTTGCCGTGTTTAGACTAGGACTGTAAATCCAGCCTGATGTTGAACACATCCAGGCTGCAAATGTGTCACTTAAGGGCAAGGATAAAAACGAAATTTGGAATTGGCCGCATAGACCTGTAGTGCAAATCCAGCCTTACTGGTGTAATACGTAACGCGAACACAGAGAACACAGGAGGCTGCTGGTACGATCCTGGGGTGAAAAAAAAGTGGTTTAGTTGGAAGAAACGGGGGATTTAATCGGGTGCGGCCAACAAAGCCCTCGAGCAAATTTGTACAGAGACAACAATAGCCAAGTGGAGTGCAAAGAGGAGCAGAAGAAGAAGAGAGGGAGGCTTACGGCATCAGGAGAAAACATCTCAAGTCAAACAAGCTCCGGGCGGCCGCCTTTGTCCCATGCTCGGACTTTTCTTTTCATCCTCTTCCTCTTTTGGGCCACAATGCAGGTGTCGGCGCTGCTCCGACGGGTCAGAGAAACGCTGTTTGCTGTTAGGATGTCGCTCGTTTACAGGGGGGGGAGGCGTAGAGTGGAGGGGCAAAGGGGAGGGAAGTGACCAAATGGAATCTTGATTATTCTCCCGGCTTGATGTGATAACATACAAGATAACTCAAAGGATTAAAAAAGAAAAAAAAAAAAGAAAGAAAAAGGTGTTGTCTCGCTGAAGATTTTGCCCAGAGATAAAACACGGGAAAGTGTTGAACCATTTGATATCTCTTGTGGTATTGATAAAATATTTCATTATCACGACTTTTTGTCATTATGGCTCCTCAAGTCCCATCGCTTAAAGTTGACTTGAACTGAATAACAAAATATAATTTCTAGAGAATTTTTAATTAGGCAATCAAGAATTTGTATTTTGGAGGTACACTCAAAAATGAAATGAACTACCGTAAAATCAGGTGAATAACACACACCTGGTCCCCCCCCCCCCCAACACACACACACACACACACACACACACACACACATGCTATTTTCGATTTTTTCACTTCCTAACCAGATGCATGAAAAAAATGCCATTTTAAATACGGACAAAATACAAACTGAAAATCCACGTATAATTGGCGCCCCATCACATGCTTTGGGAATAATCTGTTTTTTTTGTAAAAAGAAAAAACAATCTGCACAAAACAGACAAACCTCCAATATGCACACAAATAAGTGTTATCCACATTAGTAGAGAATTTTTTTTTCAGGGGGGAAAAGTAATATATATTATTTTTCATTTTATTGATTTTTTTTAATTAATCGGGGGGGCCTCAGAACGACCCATCCTTGATGGACACAATTCTGCTTGGTTAACATACAGAAACATTAACTTGTTCTTGACTAATCGAAAGAAAGAATTGTGTTGGAAATTTTCCAATATGAGCTTTTAACCTTTTGAGGTACGAAGGCATCACTTATTGTCAACTATGGTCATAAAATGTCACGAGGGATAACACGTTTGGAGGTGTGGAGCCCGTCAAAGGTGGCTGACAAAGGGACAAAGTGCTCATCAGCAGGCGAGAGCGTGACAACAAAAGCCTCAAGCGACAATCCACAAGAGTTGTCATCACCTTCACCTTGTTAGTTTATTTTTACGTGACGTGCATACTGAGAGGGGCGCTTCACACACGATTAGTTTTGATGACTGGCTACATTTGAAGATTACTTTACGGATACGATGATTTCAGGGGAAAACGTAGTGATCAACGAAATTGTTGTGGCCATCATTTACATGAAATGCTTTACGACAAATATCCAATTGTGCCGCCTAATGGGATTTTCCTGGGGCAACAGCACAAATGGGGAGATGTAAGCAAAGTGTGAATGTTATCATGCCTTCCCACTTCTTTACTATCTAACCCCCTCCCATAACTACCACCAGAAGACCCCCTTCCACTCTTTGTCCTTTGTCATTGCTCTTATCAGTAGCACTCTATCATTCTTTCAAAATACTAGTGGCGTTGAAAGCGCTTGCAAATGTAAGTATGTCTTTGTTTGGGGCCGGCCCGAGGTCCGCCCCCCCACCAGACTGCCCCCAGGGTGCGGGCTGATTGACGGCCCGCCGCTGGGTGAGTGACAGGCGCCATTGGTTCGAGAAGGCGATGGCCGGCCGTGACAGCTGGCGCTGCCGCCGGTGGAATATCATTTCATAACCGGACGGGAGGTTTGGAAAACACTTGCTCATTTGTGGTAGAGAGAGGGGATCTCTGAACATGCTGATGCATGTAAGCGTAAAAAAACTCAATTTTTTCCAAGCGACATCAAATAGAGCGCACCCAGAATGAATTGCGGCAGGTGTTTTGACCTGACAAATTTGGTGAAATTCACCTTCATAGTGGTCATGTCATATTGCTAAAACTGATTGGATGAAGAAAAATAATTATTTTTCAGAAGATTACGCTTACACTACCAACAAAGCCAAACCGGTGACATTTTGTCTTTCACGTTAAGATGTCAAAACTATCACCATTCACACCATTCTGCAAAAACGACTGACAACACTGTAATGCGCATGTCAGGCCAGTATTTGGCGAGGTTATACTTATTTAATTTAAGACAGACAAATTAAATGAATGTTTTTATTATTCATTTATGTTGTCACTGACAACCTTCCTTGACACTATCAATAGCCTTACCATATGATAGATTAAAAAATTCATGGAAATAAGAAATGCAGTTACACAAGCATTACGGCAAATCGGAAATGGATCCTTGTGTTCTCTCAGCCTTTGTTCCCAAACTGCGGAAGCCACTTTGCGTTCAGAGCTGTTTCTACTATGGCCATTTTAAAAAGCTGTCTCACTCATCTGTTTAGGCAAAAAATTTTTTTGATTCAACTTTGATTTGATTCTAACCAAAGTGACTGACTAACACTGCAAGCAACTCCGCCCATTTGAGACACTTTTGACCGGTTTTCAGGTAAAAACTGTCCATTTTTTTGTATTGTTTTCTCATAGAGACTAGACGCTAAAACCGGTGTTCATCAGCAGATTGTTGAGGAGCATGGTTGGCATACATCACGTCCAAGCAAAAGCAAACGGGTCCCGTCAAATCCAGGCGGCGCCCAAATACAACAAAGTGAAGTTCATGCACATGTATTCTCTCCAGGCACTAATGAGGTTATTGGGCATCTCTGACATGACATCTACATTCAGAGCCTATTTGTGAGACAATGACAACGAGGAAGCCCGGGACATCGGGCCCTGTGTTTTCCGAGTGGAAATAACAAAGGCGAGCGGCGCGCTGGCGGGAGGCTGCGCTCTCATGGAAATGAGCAACCGAAGCGACAATGTAGCGCCTAATCTCTTCAGAGAGAGGAATCAGTTACACAGCAGTATGCAGCCCTCAGTGCTTTTCACTGGAGTCAGCGGGCTATAGAAACAGCAGCAGTCACTCTACCCCCCACCACACACACACACACACACATGCACACCCCCACAAGCGGCGTGTAGCCACAGGCCTTGCTCCTACAAGCACCAGAAACAAGGCGGGCCCCCCTTCTCCCCAAACAACAGAAGGGATGGAATAAATGGGGCAGAGGGTGGTACGGGGGTGCGAGGCCTCAAAGCATGGGATTAGAGTTAATGTGCCTCCCTGGGTTATAATCTCTTCAGAGGGGGACTTTGTTGGAGGGGCTTGAGGGCAGTAAGATAAGTATCTATTACAGAAACTCCCTCTTATCCCGCCAACATCCCCGCTTCAAAAATGAGGCACAAAAACACTTGCCCCGGTCCCCCTTAGTGTCGTCTGATATCCCAAGACCCCGAGAGCAAGTGCTGCCCTTTTCAGCTAATCAGGAATTAAGAGCTAAAACCGTATGGAGAGTTAGCAGGGCCCATATTTACTCCATCAGTGGCCCACAAAGTCAGGTAGTTAAAGGACCGTCGAAGGCGGTGTTAGGCAGGGGCCCCTTTACAAATGGATGGGTACCGAAGACGGTATTTTTGGGGGAATTTGAATCGGTACTATCGAGCACAGATTCACGTGGTGCCATGTTTTGGTTGTGAAGCGCCTATTTGTTTTATATATATATATATATATATATGTATATATATATATATATGTATGTATATATATATATATATATATATATATATATATATATATGTGTATTTAAAAAAAAAAATTGGGAATTAGTGATGACACCCAGACTAAACATTGAAGAAAGGAAATCCATGCGCATGTGTGCGTGTTTATGTAGCCCACTTTAGCAGATATGATTTGAGATTTAAGACACTAAGGGGTGGGTTTAGTATAAAATAATTTAATACCTATAAACAATATACCTATATTGTTCAAACAACACACTCATGGCTGATACAAGTAAATGAATAACAAATTACGGGTTCAGTCTTCAAACCATAAAAAAATGACAGCAAGGGACATAAATCCCTTTGAAATAAAAATTGGCACTGCAACATTGCAAATAGCAAGGGCAAGGTAAAACTAGCGAAAAACTCAATCAAGGCACTTAATTATGAGATGTCAGCATGAAAAGGTTAATTACCATAACAAATTGTGATAAAGTCTGCGTCTGGACTCCAAATGGCAGCCGAATGACACCTCGAACACTGGCATGAAACTTGCAAGCAAACTTTAGGATGGTGATAAGAATGTGTACGACCCCCCCCCCCCCTCCACACCCTTCTACATGCTGTAAACGTCATACTAGTGGTTTGACAGCTTACAATTTGTGTGTATATTCTTGCCTCAAGTGTTTAAACCCCTTGATAGCAACATTCTAATCCTCTAAGAATTACAAGTTTGCTCTATGATAACAGAAAAAAAAGACAAAAACTTGCTGCACACGGCTTACTTTAAGATAATTATGTAAAAAAAAAAGTTTAACATAGGCATGATAAAACAATGAAATTGAAGTGATTTTCAGCACATTAAAAGCTAATTATGTGCCAATATGCAGTGGTAGTTTCGGATCAAATCTGTAGTTATTTAAAACTACATTTAATTAAAGCACTCACTTTTTAGGTAGTTATTTAGCTTTTCCCTACAAAAAGCTACTTTTTGGTTTTAGGGCTTAAAGCGTAAACAGAAAGACACCAGCATTCTTTAACTTAAAAATGATCCTGAGCTATGAGGAAAGTGAGCTCCATAAGTAACATAAGGCAACATTCATTCGAGTGTAAATACTGCTATGGTCAAAACAAAATAGCAAACGATAATACATATAAAAGCTGTTTGAAGATGTTGGTGTCCGGTGATAAGTGACAGTTTAAAAGAGAGCGAAAAAAGTGTAAAAGCTGATTTCAACTTGCACGACAGTTCCAAGTGTGCACTGCCCCTCAGCGTGAGAACTTTCTGGGTCTGAAGGCGGGAAGGGCGAGCTGATGCGACACCGTCCTCTCTTCCTCGATGGGTGCCAGGTCCTCGGCGGAGCCCCACTTCTTCTTGGAGTGAAAGAGTGACGCCAACTTCCTGTTTCTGTTACGCTCTCTGGCCTGGGATACTTGGAATTCTGCTGCTGTGAAAGACAACAAACAATTGGACTCGCGTGATACTTCAGACTGAAGAGTATCCTGTTATCGCGCTGTGGTTTGAAAGTAAAGGACACTTACGCAGGTCAAAGTCCTCTTCGGGATCGTCTGCTTCTTTGGGGTTGAGATAATGCAAGGCAAGATGGCCACTGTAATCCCTCAAGTTCTCCTTAGCAGCTGATGGAAAAAGTTCAGTGCGGAAGTATTATCCGTCATTGTGGATGAAATAAGGCGTATACAAAAATAATAACTTGTGGGGGGTGGGGGGGGGATATTGATTTTTATGCTGATGAAAACTAAAATTGGCGTGCAGATTCCAAAATTCCACAATTATGACCGGTGAGAGGTATGTGCGGCTCCCAATAAGTCAGGACTATCAATATCTGCAAACAGATAGCGAGAATATTAGGAATTAAGAGGATTAGTGCTGGCTTTTCTCTTAACCTTGTAACCATGGGCATAACCGGTGTTCGTTTAATGATTGTTTTTTTTTTTTTTTCCGGTTTCGAATGTTGTAACTATTCAATTTTCGTGTTTTATTTACACACATGCACATTTATTTCACATGTTTTAAGAAAACGGTATTATAGCTCAAAAACCTGACGTGATAGAGAAAAAATGAGATCACTTTTGAATTCTACACCAAAAATTAGCTATAGAGCTATCAGACTTAACACAACTCAGTGTTAATATGAAATGTTGGCCCTATGTGTACACAATGGATTATTAGAAATAATGAGACACCCATGAGAAATACAACAGGGATGAAAGGAAAGAAAGACTAAAAAAGTTAAGAAAATTATTCTTTGTTGAAAGTTTATAAAGACAAATGATACAATCAATAGTCATGCAGAGAGTTGGGCGGTGCAAAATGTTTTCTTCTTCCTCCGATGGTATGAAAGATAATAATAGAGAAGTACTGATCCAAGCCGACATAGTAACCTGTTTTAATTATGGGACAAGTGCTTCTGTCTGGAAGTGATTTTATTTTTTTACCATAGGTTCCTACGAGCAGATCAAGAATGTTACGATGTCCATGCAGCGCTGCGATGTGTAAAGGCGTATAACCCTGTGGAAGAGGAGATAATGTGGATGAGTAGAGAGAACAGTGGTGACATTCCTCCTGGGTGCAAACGCAATGGGGGGGGGGGGGGGGGGGGGAGTGTTTGGGAGTACCTACCCCCTGGAGTTTCCCAGAGCCCCGGGTGGCCAACGCAAACAGCGAGGAAAGAAAATACACGTTAGAAAAGCTTGTGGAAACACAAAATAATGATAAAAACATAATTGCCGGGTAATTCGTCGAAAATTGCGTCGTTTCAGAGCGGTGCATGCTGGGACACAAACGCCCTGTTATGGGAGACAATTAACGTGACATGATGTGATGATTTATTAGCCGAGTGCCCGCGCTCCCATGGCGCATTTGCACAGCTGGATCTTCGCTAAGATTGCCGAGGAGAGCTACGTCACGGAGATGTCGGCTTGTTCGCAGACGAATGCACTGACACACGACAGGATACTCACATGCTGCAAGAGAGAGACAAATAGATAAGTGATTGGACAGCAAAGTTGCGATGTATTAAAAGACTCAACAGGAACTTTGATTATGATCCGTCATTAACAACTACTAAAAAGCAGAGAAATTCAACTCACTGATTTGGTGTTGACATCAGCACCGGCATTTGCAATTAGAGTTGCCATGTCCTCGTTGCCGTGTTTGGCCGCCCAGTGCAGAGCGGTCTGTGGGAAACAATTGAAAAAGTCCTCAAATGATGTGCTCAAGGGGAGAATTTTACATACGGCATATATGCAACTTTTTTCATTTACAACTGACATAACTTTTGACTCAACTCAACTACATTGCATGGATAAATCTATGAAGGCACAACGCTTAATCAAATAATTTCTCAATCAGATGTTGGACTTGAGCCCTGAATCTATTTTGGATTTTGTATCTTACATTTTATGGTTAGTTTTTATTTCACTTTGACTTTTGTTCTTATAATTCAGTTTGTATTAATTAGTATTTTATATTTATTTATTTATATATATATATATATATATATATATATATATATATATATATAATATTTTTAAATGCATTGTTTTAGTTTAGTTTTTTTAGTTTTAGCATTAGATTTTTGGTTTTTATATTTTATGTTGAGTTTGAGATAAAAAAAAAAAATCACAATAAGTATTGCATAATAAAAAGTTAAAAAAAAACACAACATACTATCAGATGGACAACCTCCCACAATTCATACACATAATTTGAAGCGCAATAAGTGCATTGCATAATACATTCTCTAAAGTTAGATGCATCTCATCCATCCATCCATTATCCGAACAACGTACAGTAAAACCATAATGGGTTTTTAAAAATAATAATAATAAAAATAATGTTTAAGTATGTTTAGCATGGATAGCCTTCTGTCTAATAGCCATCCATCCATGCATCCATTATCCGATCCGCTTTATCCTCACGGCTCGCCTATCCCAGCTAGCTTCGGGGAGTTGGTGGTGTACACCCTGAACTGGTCGCCAGCCAATCGCACGGCATTTCTATTAATTCAAGTCCTGGCAAAACCTCATTAATAAACGGTGGAATTAGACTTTTAGATTTGTGGCTATAATTCTCTTTGAGAAGTATCCAATCCATTACAAGGCACTTGCTTTCATTTGTGGCAAAAACACAGATAGACACTGTAGATAGTCTCAATTTAAAATTTTAGTTTTCATTATTTCATTCATTTTCATTAATTCCAGGCCCTTCTCTGTTTCTGCATCACAACAGTGCCGATATCAAGCTCCGGAAAATCATGCTTGGATGACTCTGGTGGTCACACACACAGGCCTACTCCATTATCTTAGGCACGTCTCAGTCATGAAGTTAAGAAACATTACCCAGTGTGGCTACAAAGTTGTCATCGCACGTTCTTATTGGCCGCCAGTAAGACCAGCTGCACTCGTGAGGGGAGAGGATGAATGGAGGGATGGTTTCCTGCCATCTAACGGAGCCTAATTACAAAATAACACAGCGCTGTGCGCACGGTAGAGGGGGGGGGCAACCGCCTGTCACCGCAGGCAAGATTGATGATGTTAGTGTGACCCGCAAAGGGGAGCCCCACCCTGACATGACTGTCAGCGCACGTCAAAGCGCAATAACGACCCTTTACAAAGGTACGCCCACATGTTGGCATGCAATGTGAAAATAATAGAGGCAAGTATGTAGCGGGGGGAAAAAAACACACACACATCCACCTGTCGGACTGTGATCTCTCGTGTTTTTCCATCACTCCTTAGAGTGTGTAATTATGGGCTATCAACAGGTGTCAGCTAAATACCCACAACCATCCTGTCGGAATCGGACCCTTAACTCGGAAAATCAAACACAAGCCACATCAGAACGACTTATTATTTTTGGACAAGTGTAAATAACCTCAGATGTGATTAAAGCCTGTTGGACGGAGACTCGATGGAAGTTCTTAGAGGGACTTGCAGGAGTTCATCAGGTCATGTTGTCCAGGGCCAATGTAATGTTATTCCGTAACAGTATTCTCTTTCAGGTCGGCTACATGCTCGTTTGAACGGGTGCCATGGGAACGCTACTACTGAGCTACTTTGCAATTTACACGTTTGCTGAAGGGTCATTTTGTTCACCATTCAATAAGTGTTTTTTTTCTATGACAGGAAAAAAACTAGTAAGGGGGAAAAATGCAAAGATGAGGTCATCCAACTCTGAATGCATCTATTCGTTGTAGCCTTTCTTGAAAACTGTATTTTGAATACTAAAGAGCAACAGCCAAACGGATGTTCTCAAGTCCCAAAACATCCACGTTTGTGTCAAAGCGCAGGTACACAAACATCTAATACAAGACAGTTAAAAACAATAAAACAGAGCATGGGTAAGAACATATATTGTAAGTCAAACTTAGAGCACCCAAGTTCACCACAGACCTCGGCCAAAAATGAACAATAATTCCATTCTCAGTTCGATTCCTTCATCGTGGCTACTATAATACGGAGAAAAATAAAGCAGGAAACAATCAAGTAGGCGATAATGAAAACAAGCAACACGCTTATAAAGTAATAAAAAGTATTCGTCATAAACTACTTAAATTCCAGATAACTAAAGAAGAAGATACCTAACATTCTGATGTCAAGGAACAGTCTAGGATCTCTCCAACAATTGGTTGCTAATCAGACATTTGACTCAAATCGTGACACTTTGTCGTATGTTAAAAGTCTTAACTTGGAAACATGCTCCAGGGAGTGCTATTCTAGCGCCCCTTTTACCAACAGTTGGGCCTAGGTAGAGTTTCACTTGTTAAGGACTTTTCAAAGCATACTCACACGATGATTAATGGAATATATAATCACGAAGGGAAAGTCACAACTCATTCACACGCCGATGACGCAGCTCGAGGAGCGAACAGCAATTGAGTATCTTGCTCAAAAATAACTCGATATGGTGCCAAGTGACAATTTAAAGCAGGGGTGGGCACACTCTTTGATTGGTGTGCCACAATGGGTTCTAAAATTTGACAGAGGGGCCGGACCAGGAGCAGATGGATGGAGTGTTTTGGTAACCTCACCTCATCGGAGAAAAAAATTAATTTAATTTTAAATGAAAATGAACAAAAGCATTACATCAATGTATATGTATTTGAAAAACCACAATATTTAGAAAATAAAACATTAACAAGGTTTATTCATTTAATTATTTTCAAGTTCGACGGGCCGGATTAATACGCTCAATGGGCCGCATGTGGCCCCCGGGCCGTAGTTTGCCCACACCTGATTTAAAGGTTGAAAGACAACCATTCCACCAACCAAGCCCCTCCATCCCAGGTTTGCTCCCTCTACGGTGCTATTGTTAGGGACTTTAAAACAACAGGAGTCCTGTAATGTGCTAGGAGGTGTACAAGAGACAGAGCACCATAGATGTCGTCTGGATCTAGTATCTCCCATCTCGATTGTCGGCCCGCTGTCACAACACAAGACTGATTGGCCAAAGCGCCGTTTGTCAGGGGTTTCCTAGTGGGAAAGAGTGACTGACGAGCCTGAACAGGATACAGCGTATCCCCTTCCTGCGTCCCTCGTTTTGGGTTCCATACACACACACACACACACGCGCACACACACACACACCCCGAGTGCAAGGAGGAAGAAGAAGAGGAGTGATGGGCAGATGATGTACTTACAAACTGTGTGGCCCCCGAAGGAAGAGCAGGTGCAGCAGGATGCGGGGTCCACATCATGAAGGGAGCAGAGACAAACACGTGACATGAGGCTAATTTCAATTAAGTTTACCTGCAAACCTTTAAAAAAAAAAAAGAATAAATCACCCAACCCTAAAATTAATATTTGGTCATAAACAGGAGCTTCTAATTCATTATAAGGATAATCCCTTCTTCAGTCCCGGTGAAAGAAAAAAAAAAAAACACGGCATTCTGATCTGGTTGACAAGTCATGTGACCTCTTTAGCCTCAAGGTAAAGTAAGTGTGTATGCGATCTGTGGAAAAAGCATATTCCTCTCCACGAACCAGGAAGTTAAAAGGGAACATCAAAGCGAACCAAAGGGGACTTAGCACCTTCCCAGGGACACAAGCGGCATTGTTCTACAATTAATCCCAGCCTGCTCTATTACTTTCAGATTATCTTTAAGTAGGTGAAGTCTTTGTGGGGAATTAAGACTCTCCTTAATCCAAGAGCCCCCCCCCACCATCATCTCCGTGCACTTCAATGGCGGTCGTGCTATCTTGTCCGGGTGGGGACTGCGGTGGCTTAGAAGGTGGTCCGCGGTGACTGCAGGACAGTGTGAGAACTGTGACATTGGAGGAGGGACAACAAACATGAGCTCAAATCTTTTAAGCGCACAGGGAGACAAATAAAAGGATTTAGGTTGTCAAGGGGGGCACAGGAGCTAAAAAGCTATCTTTCATAATCCTTTTGATAGTGGACCTTTGAAATGGATGATCTGGATGTTTTAACACAGCCTTCTCGGAATTCCATTAAGAGTGGGGGAATCTCAGAATGACCATACGAAAGTTACACAAGCAAATCGCAGGTCCGAGGCCAGGCAAGCATCACGTTCTCGTTTGTATTCCCGAAAAAAAAAAATAACTTGAGAGGCGACAATAGTTCATGTGGAAAGAAACTTACCCCCTGATGAATCGAGTGATATTCAAGGGCATGAGGACAAGAAAAGAGAGACAGCAAGAATTAATATGAACCATGTTGCACAAGTATTACTCCACAACTAGCTTTTGTGTTTTAAGTCAATAGGAAGAGACACACAAATGTTCGCAATTACGGTTTCATTCCATTTAGTCTTATGAGAAGCTTCATCCTCAAACTACAGCAAAGTTGAAATGAAGACGTTTTGACTTCATCTTGGATTTTTCTTTAATTATGTGAGATTCCGAGGTAATTTGTCATACAATTATTTGGCTGTTATAAGGTATAATGTAATCTCGAAAATTGAGTACAATCAATCATTTCAATCATTCATGTTTGGGTCAGGGTTTCAAAAGTTCGGTTTTAAACTGGGTTTAGGGTTTCTAAATAGGGTTTTTATACTAGGGTTAGAGGGTGCGCATCACGCAGCTCGTTCCTGCTGCTGTGCAGGGACTTATGTGGTATAAATAAAGTTTGTTCTATGCTGACGCAAGCTAGCTTAACGAATAGCATTCAAGCAGCCGCGAAAGAAATGACTACTATTTGTTTATTTATTTTTAAATCAGTTCAGTGCTGATTAGTGTGACCTGTCGAAAGTAGCATGCTGCTGATTGGTAAAGGTGGGGGAGAGCCATCTAAAAAAAAAAAACTAAAAAAAACGCTTTGACAATCTCTAAATCGCGATGTCTGATATCGCGATTTCGGTCCCAAAACGATAAATTGTGAAGCCCTAATTCGGATGTTTGCTTTATATAATATATCTTGACAGCAAGAAGAAAATGATAAAATACTCACCGATGTGAAGTCCTGATTTGGATGCAAAACATAAGAGAAAATGTGAGCAAAAAAAACAAAATCATCTTTAATTTTTTTGTTACTGTTTTAGTTTTACTGCAACTTTTTTCTCATAAATAACACAGAAGTCAGTTTGAAACATGTATTGTCATCAGGCTACAACTATTCATTTCTGCACTAAATTCAGTTGTAGTCAAACAGTTGACAGCAAACTTTTTTGTAACGAGTTGCGAAAGATACCTTCTTGTTGGCAAGTGACGGGTCCTGTCGCAGCAGCTGAGAGAGATCAGGAACTCGAGCGCCAGCCGCAAAGTAGATCCACTCTTTTTCTAAAGGGTCCAGCTGGCATAGAGAGAGAATGGGTCTTATGTCCATATTTATTTTCCTAAAACACTTTTCTCTCAAAATTTAACCCACGATCATTGTGCTACACGTATACACATTGGACTTACTGCGACTGCAGCAGAACCCATACTCCCCGTCGACTCCTCGTCTTGCTCAGACTCCCACTGAAAGTTGCACAAAAGTCAAAGATGACTAAGTATGAGTTGTAACCGACAAAATAGACACACACACACACACACCCCGGTTTGTCACACTGGCTTGAAGTCGCAAGGGTGTCAGACAAAGCAAGCTAACAAGACATCGAGAGAGAAGTCTCACACGTGAAGGGTAATGAATAACAATCCACTTAACAATGAATACAAAACAACACGCCTGAAGTATAAAATGTATACAAAATAAAAATTGAACACATCTGGTGGAAAGGTGTCACATTGGCTCGCAATCACATGTCAACCTGCAACGTGACAACAATTTAACAGCATTTATTTCCATCAGCTTGGTCTTATTATCTCAGTTTGTCTGTATTTTTGCATATTCATTTATTGATTTAAAGATAACTTCTTCAATCAAATAGTAGCACTGTGTTGACAAAAAAAAAAAACAATCATGAACAGTTGATGTTCTTGTTGCAGTCAATGTAGTTAGTTTGCCACTAAATCAAACTATTTGTTGCATCAAAGCATTTGCATTTGTCGATTCAAATAAGAGAGATTAGATTTTAGCCTGGCCGACATGATGGTCGCTAAAATAAAATGTGGAGCCCAGACTCCGATTGTGAGCATTTGATGACATTTGTTGCATTACTTTTACTGCTGTTTATGTTCTCCCATCTATCAACAGAAATCAGTAGACTGGACTAAGTTTGATTTGTTATACTTCTATATTAGAATATCAAAAAAATTAGGTTTGGTTAGAACTTTCCTGTTTGCCTTTAGAGCTAGTTACTCAAAGAACAGCTGGAAGATTTCTTTGTGCTTGAGAATCAAGATTTCATTTACTTTCGTCAGTATTTTCTACCATCTTAAATTAAAATACTAAATACCTTTACATAAATAGCTCACCACATTCACTCTACATCACTATCAGTTGGATTTATACATGAGGAGCGGAGCTCTGGGAACTGCAATGGAATGTTTTTATTTCTTCTTTTTTTTTTTTTCAAAATGACAGTTCTCATGGCAACGTGGCTTTAAATGGACCAGAAATGACCATCCTGTGAAAGGGAGAAATTTACAACCTCGGTTGTTCTGCATAGTCAACACTGGTTGTCCAAAAGAGAGCACAATGTTCTGACTAATATGTTAAACAAACACACTTAATCTGCTCACGCACACACATACATGGACGCGCCTCCATTAAGAGGAGGTCAATACTAAACTATATCTTTGCTGTGAATTTGTGCGAATCTCTTTTAATAGGCACAAATGATTATTATCTTTCTAATGAGGTCCAACATCTTGCTGCTAAGCATAATAACAGGGGGCTTAATTTAAATGCAGATTGTACCCCCCCACACCCCCTTTGCCTCTCATTCGGTCAGGTCTCTGCTACTTTAAAAAAAAAAAGAAAAAAAAAAAAGGAGCCAAATATTTTGGCGCCACCTGGTAGATGATGGTGGCACTGCAAGCATTTAATGCAGTCAAGATAGTATGTCGCAGGGATCTTCTTGAGGATAAAATTTATAGGCGGCCGCCTTCACCCCAACAAGCTCTGAAGTCTGTTATGGGAGAAGCATTACTTTAAACTGCAGTTGCAGTATCAGAAACAGTTAAAACAAATAAACACTCTAAATAAATGGCAAAGCTTCAAGGCATGTATTTGTCAAGTGCAAGGACATGGATTGGGTGAATGCTCAGCGGATGTCATGAGAAAAAAAACATGCTGCTGGCACATTGAAGGTTTGCAAAGGGAAACCTGTTCTGCATGGTGGGAACTTGTAGCCTTGCAAATAATCACAAATCTTTTGTGTGTGATGAAATGATGCCCCGCTCCCCTTCCCCTTTAGTCTGTGTCATATTGTATACCAAAGAGTTCACACCGAAGGCAAAGCTGACAATTTCACAACGTAAGCCCTCCCAATTTGCTCCGCAACGCTTGGTCATCATCGGCGTGAACATCCTGTAACTTCAAAATAAAAGCACGACAGCTGTTGCTGTAATGGGTTCTACTTCCTCATCAAGTCAAAATGTGATTACTGCCAAATCGACATCACACTCAATACGTCATTGTTGACTAGTAAAGTCAACTAGTCGACTAGTCTGTACAACCCCAAAGCATCCCAGATTCGACGCAGGCAAATTCTGGTTGAAGAGAATAATTTTCAGTTCACCTCTATGGCATTGTCTGGCTCGCCACATGTAATGAGCTCATCCCGACATTCCGTCTGCTGGGGGGCGTGAGAGGAGGCATCCGTTGCCTCCCACTGTGCTGTCGCTGGCACTGTGGCAGGACTCGAATGTCTCTGCCCGTCCACATCAGGCAAGGAAGTTTTGTCTTTGTCTCGTGCTTGCAGCAACTGCCTGTATTTCTTCTTGAGGAAAAGATACTTCTCTCCCTGCAATAAACACACAAAACAAGCCATGTTTCGTTACACTTAGCCACATGAGAGGGGTTAGAATAGTGACATCACCTCGGCAACCTACAGGGATTCTTTGTCTTTTTGGTCCTACAATGGCAACGTGACTCGAAATTGGATGCAAATTATAACGTGCCATAGGCTATCACTAACTGATGATGCCAAAACAGTAAAATTTGAATAACAGCAAATATTAGAATTTAAAAAAGAAAACACTTCAATTATTACATATAGAAAAGTGTAACAATCGATGACTCGACAACTGATCAGTTATCAAATAAAATTGACAGCCATTTTGATAATGGACTAAAGTTTAGTCCATTATCAAAATGGCTGTCAATTTTATTCGAGATTTTATTTATTTTAGTTTAGTCACTAAACTGTAACGGAATCCTAATCAATTAAGGTAAGTGCATATTTTTTTTGTGATCTCAATTTGAAATAATGGGCAGTTTTTTTTAATAAAGGTATCGATATTGGAAAAATATAATGAATGGATCAATGGATTCTTAAAATATTTTTTTGTTACAGCCCAAACGTAGATTAAGTACAGCGGCATGACAACTTATTCTTACACGGACGTCCGTAACCTCAAAATGTACTCTTATGTCGTGACCATGATAAATCAGAGACCGCCTGTACAGCATGATAGACCGTGGCTAGTGTTGATGTGCTGTGGAATTGAATGAAATTCACAAAAATTGTAAAGACAAATCCTGTTTCACAAGACTCATACAAACATTTCATCAAAGCAAGAGTACTCACGTTTTCAGATTTGACCACAGCGATTCTGTCAATAATGAGCTTGAATTCTTCTCTGTATTTTGCTGTAAGGACATAAAAAAAAATAAATAAAAAATCACATTTGTAGCTAACTTTAGCGTATCCACAACCCACAGTGTTATATAATTAACATTACATAAGCACTATGTGAAAGTAGAGGAAGAAAGCAGCTCCAGTGTGAAAAAAATAGGACTGATCAGGAGATTCGACTTAGGGCTGGGCGATAAACCGAAAATTTACCGTTACCGAAATTCATTACAATGACCGAAATCATCTATCATCTAGTCACGTGACTCCACCCATCTGATCGAGAACGAAAACAGACGTCGCTGTCGTAGCTGGCGATTCAAATCCAGAAGCTTTTTCACCACCCACAACACAACCATGCTGTGCTGAAAGATCAAAGTGAGAAGCAAGGTTCGACGAGTGACAACAAAACAAGCAAAAATAAAACAAACAAACAAAAAAAAAACAATGACCAAGCAAACAGTCAGAAAATGCAAAATGCACAAAAAGAATGTTCCAATGGAGGTTCAAACCAGGATCTCCTGACTGTGAGCCAGACAAGCTAACCGTATTCTGACGAGTTAATCATTTCCCGCTGCAAGACTGTACCGCTAAAATCAAATCCAAATATTCAACAGTTGATTTGTTGGTATTGGGTATGATCAATGTGTAAAATAGCGACTGTCTAGAAAATATTTGTATATATAAGGTCATGTTTCTATATCTTGAAGTTTTGCTTTTTGTTTTGTTTCCACGAGCAAGTTAATAAGACTGACAGATCCCTGTGCAGTGCAGCCATGTTATGCCCCCCAAAAGGACATTTTCAACTTAACAAACATGATGAGTCAAGAGTCATATCCCAACATTGAACCATTGGCAGGCAGTGTGATCACTAGGTAACTATTTGCCTGCATTCCTGCATGGACAATCAAGGAGTTTCCTCTTCCCGGTGTGGACACAAAGGATACTCACTGGTGGTGATCCACACCGACAACAACAGGAAGCAGCAGCTCACGTGTTTCACACAAAAATGACATGCTTACGACATCAAGTCACAATGACTAGTTATCCATTGACCGAAAAATCAATACTCATGCTCCCACCCCAGAGCTCCTTCATTTCCAAACATGCCCCACTTTTATATAAGTGATCAACCACCCCGCAACCCTTCACACTCTTATTAGAGGTCTAAAGCCCATCATGCGTGTGGACTTAATTGTGATTAAAATACGATCATGAAATTTACAACACGAGGAGAGGCAACCACATGCTCGGCCAGACATTTCACTACGTGGTGGGAAGCACTTCTCTAATCACCGGACGGCCATGTCAGATGGCGCTGACGTCACATCTGGACCACATGTGGCAGCAGTGCAAGGTCACCCTGGATCAACATTTGTTTGGCAAGCTTGACATGTTTGCCTTTCGGGCCCAGATTAAGATAAAAAAAAAAAAAAAAAAATGTGCCAAGTTATCAAAACAAGTATTGTATTAGTCACTAGTATTAGGAATAAATAAATAAATAAATAAATATAGTTTTTTTTATTAGTTCTTAGTTTTGTCCCCAACTACATTTTTGAGTTTGTACTCCCCCAAGAATATTAAAATTTTTTTGACTATTTTTTTTTTGTTTGTTTGTTTTTACAAAATATATGCAACAAAACAGTCAGGCAATCCGATAACATCTTTGACATACGTACACAACAATATAAGAAAAATAAATATGTAAAACAGAGGAATGGCCATGACGTCATGACGTAGCCCCCCTCGTGTAAGTCACTGAAAAAGGAGGGTTCAAGTGCTCAACATGGGGGAGGAAATGTCACCATCCCTGTTCTTCTCCATGGACTTTTTTAGTTCGTTTATGTTTTTGTCTTAAAATGGAAATCAGAGAACGAGGTAATACATCATGTTTGTAATATAAACACGCAAAATGATCTGAGTACATGTGAAAACTGTTTTTGACACAGACGGGGTCTACATTAGACCTCTGCTGAGCTAATAATGTTTTGCAACTTAACGAGACCATCAAGCTACTTACCACGCAACTGCACGTGACTGTGGCCAATAAAGGGTTTAAAAGTCTTCAGTATATCTGCGTTTCTCACTTTGCCTGAGCTTCCCGCAGTGGAGTAGAAGTAATCCAGCAGCGACTCCTCGCTCACATCGCTCATGTTAACTACAGCGCTTAATACGTCGAATTTACGACACTTTGGACGCTGCGACTACTTCAGAAGTTCTTTTTTTTTTATTACGCGCGCGCTTTTTGTTATCTTTTACGCAGGAGGTGTCTGCTCGGCTAATTTGCGGCTCTTCATGTCAACATTTCACTCCACCCAAGCTAGCGAGTTGACCGCCGCGGCAGCTGCGCCTCCTCCAGTTCTTTTTAACCCCTTCCTGATCTGATGTCGCATCTTCCCTCCACTTTGGGAGAGTACTCGTTTTGCTGATATTTGACGGTGGCCCTGAATGTGTCTTTGCCAGAAAGACAAATGTAGTTCCGGTTGCGAACATGAACTTTTGTGTATTTTATTGAACTAATATTAAGAGACATGCGTTCGTTAATTTGTGAATGTAAAGATTAGCTGAAAAAGTACATTCCTCATTTATGAAAGTACTATAAACAGGTAATACACGCAGAGTTGGCAAAAGCACTAACACTGATATACGGGAACGTGGGTTAAAATGACAGCTGAGTGGCCGTACTGATTAAATTCCTGTACTTGGGAAAAAAACAAGAACAATGAAACGTACAAATTGTGTGTTTATAAATTCACTTAAAAATTGCTTAGCTGAGTATTTTTTTTGTTGGCTTTGTTTTGTTTTTTTAACTTTTTTTGTTTCTTTTTTTCAAAATATTTTTTCCGTTTTATGGAATATTTTTAATTTTTTTTGTAATTTTCTGCTTTTCAGATTTTTTCGTGCACAATAAATTCCCCCCTGTTTTTCTGACATTGTTTTGCTGGTTTTTCTAACAATCGTGTTTTTAGGCTATTTTTCTGTTTATTTTTGAGGGGTGAGGGGGTCCCTGAATTTCTTTTCAGAATATATGAGTATTTTTTTTTACCTGTTTGCTTATTTTATTACTGTTTGTCTTCTGATTTTCCTATTTTTTAGGGGGGGGTCATTTTTCTTAAGATATTCCTTTTTGGGGAAAATCTTTTTCTGTTTTGAGGATTTTATTTTCAGTTTTTCTGATTATTTTGGGGAAATGACTGAATAAGATATTCTAACAAAACACACACACGCACACACGTACACACATCTGCAACAATGGTTTGATCAAAATATCCATCCATCCAGTCTTTAACACTTTTCCTCATAAGGGTTGACCAAAATATGTCCTTGTAAAATATATAAATGCAAAGAAAAAAGCAACCAACATGGTCTGGGCGCTATTTGGGTCACAATTTGTAGTCGTGTCCGCGCGCTGATGATAGCTGCAGGTATTAGATTAAACACATTGTCTGATTAATTGTGCGGCTGCGCTGTAAATATTAAATGTAGGAGATTTTAATCCCACCATGGCTTCTCTTTGAACGAGTTCCGTTTAATTTGATGAGTGATTTGTGCATCCGTGTTTGAGGACAGGACAATATTGTAATTACAGTAAGCTTCTTACGACTGATACAATTATTGAGGTGAGCAGTTTACACGGTGGCGAGAAAAAGTGGGACCTTATGCTCTTTCAATTTCAGAAACAACACAACTTTCATGAGGATAACGATATTTGATCCCTTAGCATATGCCGCGCCTTTGTGCACTCTATTCATGCCAGAGAGCAGCTGGCCACACATTGATCACCTTGTTGCTGGCCCAAGGCATTGTGGGAGCTCAACAAGATGAAACAATGCAAAAAAAAAATCTTGTTGTTCTTTTGGTCCAACATAGGAAAATTGCTGGGGTGTCAAAGTTCGTGGTACCTCACCCTGGAATGGTCAGTTCTACAATCGGAAGAAGACAAAAGTCAAAAATGCTGAATGTCAACATTCACATTGAGAGTTGGGTTTTGTCTGCGATGACTAAATTGAAACTCGTCAAACAACTAACCAGCATGAAAACCAATGAGTAATTATGAAACTCGACTCAACTTTACTTGAAAACAATCACAGCTGCATACATATGTAAAGTAAAAAAATCAGACGATAAAAAATACTGTTAAAACAATAATTTAATAACATAAAAACAGTAAATACAAGAAAAAAAAAAAAAAAAACAATCCCGAGTCTCATTCTGAGTCAAGAGCCAAAGAATAAAAACATTTTTAAGTTTTAAGATGAGTTTTAAAGATGGATGGCTTCCCTAACGTTTAACGGGAGGTCATTCCAAGACTGGCGATAGATAAAGCTCGAGCCCCTCGGAGGCTCCACTTTATCTTCCGTATCTTGAATTTGAACAGAAACATTTAAAGATGAACTCAAACTGATTGGGAGATCCTTCAGCTTGCATCAAAAGTCCAAAACACTGCCAAAACAACAAAGAAGTCCATCAAGGTCAAGAAGTGAAGTGTTTTAGGCCCAGACTTAAAGTCTACAGAGCATGCATTTTCTTTACTAAAGAGTAGAGTTTGGAGGAGTCAAGAGGAGGCTTTCAAACCAAATACTTCATCTCCAACAGTCAAGTATGGCGATAGAATCATGCTCTGGAGCCATTTTGCTTCTTTGATGATGATACATTCAAATAATTATGAGTGCATTCATTTAATTTTATTCCTGCGTGTAATTTGGAGCATGTGGATTACATGTAATCCAAAATACATTTTAAAATGAGCATTAAATTGTTTTTTACAACTCAATATTGGGTAATTATTCCACTCTTCTTAAATTTTTAAAAGCCTGATATATTAACACGACATGCCCTTTTATGAGGACTGGCGTCAGAAAATGTATTTGAAAGTTGTCCTACAGGTAACACTCCTTTTCTGTCACGCCCTTATTGTAGTCCTGCAAAGATTCTTCCGGGAGCCTCCGCAGCTGCTTTGTCACGGCCATTTTGATGTTGTTCTCGGCCAGGAACTGACAGATGCTCAGGGAATTATGACCCTGAATTGGATTGATGTGATCCCGCCTACAAGCTCCAGTTTGAAGGCAAGCAGCAGTATTTTGGACCAACTGGAAACGGTTGAGGGAGGATTGTCTGACTCCAAAATAAATTGCATTACAGCAATCCAGTGGAAATGAAACAAAAGCATGGCTCACCATTTTTATGCACCGTTGGGAAAGGAGAAGCTTTACTTTACTAGGCTATCTTGTCTTTCGGTTCGCAACGGTTCCTACAACCTTTCTGACACAACTCGTACTGTACGTACACCGCCGGCCTCAACTGTACATGTCTTCAAACATATATGAGGCGGTCCAGATGTTGTCATGCATCAATTCGAAGGTCAAAGCTGGTGCAGCGCACGGGCCTGATGGAGGCCAGATGTCGCGCTCGCTCCATATGCCACCCAACTCATCCACGAGCGTCACACAAGTAAACACGCTCTAGTTCTTTTTTTTTTTTTTTCCCCGGGACTGGAAGTGTCCTAAATCCAATCACAGCATCCTGACTGAGAGGATGATGATGATGATGATGAAGATTGGAAACGGTTACCAGCGACCCATAAACTGGCGATTTATCTGGGGATTGTTTGGACAGACAATGGTGTCTACCTGTTTTTAATCCGCCCTCACAAAGAGTGCAGGACCGGGGCTGAGTTTAATAAAGGAAAGTGCTCCCATAATCGGGATTTGTCAAAGTGCCCCCTTTGTGTTAATCGGACATTTTTTACAGCATGCTTTGTGACATCTGCCACAGCAAGTGGTGTTAACCCTTTTGCCCTTCGCCTGCCTTCTCTTCCGAGCTACATGTACAATGTGAACATCATTCTTCGAAAGACATGCCAGTTTTGTCATATAAGTGTCTACCAAAAGTGTTCCTTATAACGCAAAAGACGGCGGAAAAGTGGAAGATGTTCCACGCTGATTAATTACTTGGCAGAGGCTAATAGGACAAGGATCTGTAATTACTTCCACACCAAAGCTGCATTTTCATAATTAAAAGCCTGACGAGGTATAATAAAATAGTTCTAAAGTGAAGGATTACAACAGTAAATCCTGCACGGTCCAGATGTGAGAATGATGATGGGTGGGTGGGATTCTGGGGTCCAGATTAAGGGACAAATCCTGCAAGCGGGAGCGTCGCCGTGGTTCACCCCGCAGCTTAGTGGCTCGTGTGGACTCAACATGCTGTAATCTGGAGATTAGCTGATATAATGAGCTGTAAATACAGCAAGGCCAGTCATGCGGCCTCAGACCAAATTTGAAGTCAAGAAGGTCGTCGTCATTTTAGATGATTCTCACAAGTGACCGGATCAAGGTGGTTTCATATCAGAAGAACCGTTGTTGTCAGGTCAAAAGTCTTGGGACAGGTTCCACCCACCTCCACGACCTTCTTCTCTTTGTCGCTGCGATAGTTTACATATCTTCTGTGAATACTGTACAAGACGCTGCAGTGCGTCTGTGGGAATTATTCAGCAGAGAACCTTTCCTCGAGTACTGGTGGGACAGTTATTGACCTGAGCTGCCGTTGTAGTCTGCTTCCAGCTGCTCTACTGAGTTACAGACAGTGACGTTTTGCGCCCCCCCCCCCCAAAAAAAAGATGAATGTTCTTTCGCCACCTGTTGTCTGAGTCCAAAAGGTTTTAATGGGCAATGGCTCCATTAGGGTGGATTAAACCATTAAAGCAGGGATTGCAACGCACTTTTGCATTTTTTTTTTTTTAATTATTCCGTAAGACACTTTTTAAAGTCAGGAATCAACTGAAATCCAGTTGGCAGCACATCGGTGGCCGACAAGGAAACTCATTTTAAGACTAAGTCAATAAAGAAAAAAAAAAAGAATGTACAAATGTTGGAAACACAACAATATCAACAACATCTTATTTATATTTGTACATACAACAAAACAGGCAAAATTACAAAGGAGCATTTGGACCATATTGGAAAAAGGAGGGGAAAAAAGTCACTCTGATATGAGAATGAAATCGTAATACGACATTAATCATCCCAATTTAGATTTGTGAATGAAATCATGCAATAGTCTCACTCTTGTGTTGTGATCAAATCACTGGAAAATATCGCCTTTTTCCTGCAAAGGGACCATTTTTGTAAACATTTTCTTGTAAATTCATTACTTTATCCACATAATAGTTGCACCGATTTCCAATATACTTATTTTAATGTTCCAACTTCATTCCCCTAATATTTTTCCTTGTCCTCATAGCATTGCAACTGCAATCTTGTGACTTCACTCTTTCAGAATAGCATGATCTGTTTTTTTCTCTTTAGTGAGACATTAATACTCCTCTGTACAAAATAAATATTAGACATTCACAAAACGAAAAAAGTAAACAGACAAAATCTTTGTGAAGTGGAAAGTTAAGTGTTAAAGTGTTTTATCTCCTGGGACGAGCTGGCGCACTCAATATTCAACATCCTCTTCCAAACAAATTTGTTCAATCTTGCTACAAAACCAAAAAACAGCCAAGCGACTGTCGTGTGTGTGTGAGTGAGTTTCGATGTGTCGTAGCCCTCAGAGTCACTCTCGTTCAGGTTGTGGTCTATGAGTCCCCTCCCACCTCGCCGAGCAATGAAATCAAGCAAAAACAGAAAACAAGAATGCCCGCAGATGGAGAAAAACCTGATGGACTTGTCTTTGGTTGCGTGGTTCACTTTTGGTCATTGATCATTCAAACACAAACACGCACACACAAACTCATGGGACTGGAGATTTAGTTTCACTCCTTAGTGATTCTTTTTTTCCGAAACAAATGTGCAATTAACTTTCCTCTTGTTGAAGCACATCAAAAAGTCAAAACAACATCCACTCTGGGTTTTGTTTAAGAGGTTGGGACCCCTGCCGCTTCCTCTCAAGAAGGGAAGGTCAGTGGCGCCCCCTTGTGGTGCTACGTTCTCTGCAAAAGTGCAAGCAGTGAAAGAAAGAGTCTCTTGTGCGCTGCCGCCCCCTGCGAGCCGGCGGAAGGGGCGGGGGGCGACCGAAACGGTGCTCGGTGTTGCTGGGCACCGCATGGAGAGCGCGCATCGGGTGCTTGGAGCGGTGGGGGCGGCGTCAAAAGAGAAAGAGAAGAGAGAGTGCAGTTGTGTCTCCGGGAAGAAAGACAAGTTGGTGGTTACACCTCCCTGTGGAAATGAGAATACACAAAGTGAGTCAAATGTACTACAATGGATCAATCAATCGATCTAACCTGCTCACGATAACTTTGGGGTATTTTGGGTAAAATTTCAGGATGAGCCTAAAATGCCATTACAAGTATAGTCGCTAAACTTTTAAAAGCACATGTTCAAATGTTCGTCTCAATACTTATTGTACAACTTGACTAATATTTTTATTTCCAAAAATGTGTCCACTTCTTTCCCTTTCTGTGACTTTTCCAGTCTCTTTATCATTGTTGCAACCTGCAGATGACACGCTAAACTCAGCCACCATATCCCTCTGAGAATCTTGTTTGAATCTTCAGAATTGCTGTTGAGTAGAGAACTGTACTGTTGATCTTTTTTTTTTTTTTCAAAAAGCATGTCGAAGAAGACCAATTCTAAATGATGCAGGAAAATTAATGTCTCTTCATGGATTCAAATTTTCCTGTTCAGCTCATTGGTTGAAAACATAAAGTCGTGCAAAAAGTACTGTCACAAAAAACTTTCATTCCAAAATTTAGAGATTGATTTAAATTCACCCCTTAACTGACCCCAACAGGTCTAATGGGGGCCACAAGAGGGCGCCAGAGCAGGGGGGGGGAGTTTACAGGGAATCAAACAAATCCAAAGTGCCTTTGCGAATGCCTAAATCCGTATCCTGGAATTTCACCCCCAATTTTTTGTGAGCAGTGTTTCTACCTGTGCCATTGTGCGCACTTACGATGCAGTGAGCGTCGAGTTGAGGACCAGAGTGGTGCGTATTCGATAGAGCTGTGCTAGCGTCAGTTTCTTGTGCTGCTGTGCCGGTGATTTCCTCACTCTCGGCGACGTTTCTCCCAAATCAACGCCACCCGTTGGCTCCGACTTCCTTTTAGCTTCCCCGTCTGCGACACAAGGACCGCCCTCATCGAGGGCATCCCGACGGAGCTCGACGGCGCCGTTGCTCCCGAGCTCCGACAGGCTCTTGCTGTGTGCCAGCGAGGATGCGTCCGAGTGCGTTGGGTCGGCGTGGTTGTGCGAGGGCGGTGTTTTGGCATGGAGGCGCTGCAGGAGGTTGTCCTCGGAGCGCGATAAGACAAGATTGGACATCTTTTGGAGGCAGTGGAGTCTCGACTGGACATGAGCCCGCCGTCGAGGTTTGCACGGCTGGACCACCGACAACTGCGAGCCAAGCGAAGCAGAATCATCCTCCTCCTCCTCGTCTTCTTCCTGTTCCCCCTCTGCCTCCTCTGTGCCCTCGTCTTCATTTTGCGGGGGCTGAAGTTCTCGGAGGAGTGACTCTGGCGAGAGCGTACCGTAGGCACTGTCCATGGAGAGAGAGCGGCACTGAGGGTCCAGCTCGTTGCACTCATTATCCGCCTCCTGATCCACCTCCGAATAAATGCTGCAAGAGGTCCCGTGAAGAGCTGTCGGCCGCTCAACTTCCGACAGGGCGGAGACGCCATCGGCTACGTCGGGATGTCCCTCAAGGGCAACGATGGAGGCAGAAGACGTTTGCGACTCGGCCAGATCGTCGACTTCCATCACTGACAATGTCTCAGTGGAACCATCCGACTGACTGAAAATCAACAGAAGAAAACATGTCAGGTTCCAATTTGTTCAGAAAGCGCAGTTAAAAAAAAAGAGAGTAGACTTAGGTGCTGTTCATCAATAAACAGGTAAAATATTGCACAAGTAGTTAGGCTGGGTTTAAAAAAACAATTGGTTCATCAATTTGAATCAATTTCGTTTTAATAGCCCGATATGGAATCACAAAACCATAAATTGATCCTTTTATTTAATGAGTTAGTTTTTTTTTTTGCCACTTAATTTATACAGCCTGTTGTCGGAATTGATTTCAATTATTATATCCTGTTTTGGTCAGGTCATATTCAATAAAACATACATGATTAATGTATTAATATTTTTCCTAATGCACAAAGTTATAGCAAGATGTTTCTACTAATCCTCGCATTGATTCTACTGAGAATGTCTTCCATATAAAAATAAAATTGGTACAGTGCAAAATCCTGAACTGAATCGAAAATCAATCAAAGTGAATCGGGAATCGAATCAAATCGGACCCGTGTGAATCGAATCGATTTTGGAAATGATTGATACCCAGCCCTAATAAATAACAAAGCTAAGAAGGAAATTGACTTGATGTTCTCCGGCACCTTAAGCTATGCTGATCTTTGTGCCTCAGACACGGTGAACTGGCATTGGAGTTGCTGCTCTCATCTTCCTCATCCCGCTCTTCTTCGCCCTCCGTGCAACTCGTCAGCGAATTCTGCAGTCGGATCACCTCCTCAGTGCGGAGCCTCTGGAGTTGGTTCTGTCGTGTAAGAAGAGAAGTTAGACGAAGTGATCTCACCACCGCATATGGATGGGAGGCAGAGAGCGCAAACCTGAACGTTGCAGATTGCCTCAATCCAGCTTCGCCCCTGGGGTGCGCTGTTGGCCTGGAACGTGTAGGCGGCCACAGCGCTCCTGAACTCGTTGAGGTAGATGAGGACGAAGGAGCCTTCAAAGATGAGTGAGGGAAAAATGATGCAGAGGAGGGTTAGAATTGGTGAAGTGACTTTTTGAACTCTTCAAGAAAGAATTTCACTTTTAAACTACATTGACGTTTTTTTATATCATGGGGATTCACCGGTCAACAGTACATCAATTCAACTCTTGTTTTTTTTGTTTTTTTTTTTAAATAAAAATGCCGAAGGTATTTGTTGTATCCCTTAGCATTCACATTTCAGTCAGTGGCATCTCACCGGTGTCTTTCAGCTCCTTGCAGATGACATTGTGGATGAGGAGAGGCTGCCGGATGATTTTCACCTTCTCTACTCTCTTCACGGGCTTTGTGATGAGCAGTAAATCAGTGAAAAGGAAGCAATAGACGTCCATCTATAGTGAAGAAAGTCAGTCAACAATAATTAAAAAATACATTAAAAAAACAACAAAAACAAAAGCAAGGCCGACAGATGGAAAGCAGGAGAAAAATTTTGTTACCCGGCTGTCTTTGCCCTCCTTCATCCTCAGAGCGCCCTCCAGGTGAAGCTGTCGAGTCTCCTCGCCAGATGTTCCTTTCATGGGAGCCATGAGGTCAAAGTGGTTGAACTCCTTGAGGATCTAAGTGGGGACACATGATTTGTTTCTTATAGAAGTCATGAACGTTTGGGTTAAAGTTTTTTATATACGTGCAGTATATATATTATGTGCGTCTGTCCTCACTTTGTCTGGTATTTTCACGCAATATTAACCAAAGTTTGAACACACAAAGTTTCTGAGCTGTGAGAAACGCCGCCCATTTCTGTGTTATATGGAAGAAAGTCCGGATGAATTGAAGGAAGTTATCGGGAGAGGGTTTATTTTTTAAAATTAAATAATTGAATTATTTAATTATTTGAAATTGTTATTTTTTTTATTCATAGGCCACCGATTGCTTCAAAAGAAATTGATATTATTTTCTTGAGCAAAAAATATACATCAAGTGAAATTGTTAGTGAAAAAAGACACCATAATTAAAGTTGTTAAAAATTGCTGCGTGTCGACCGCCCCACTTAAGGTGAGCTCTGCCCGGCTGATCCTCACCTTCTCCACCTCCTCGCTACTGCCCTCTACTGCCTCGTATGAGTCGATGCGGGCGGAAATGGTGGCCAGCCTCTGCCGTTCCTGACGCTGACGCATGTGAGAGTTGATGCTGTCGATGAAGCCCTCCACCGAGGCCACCTAGAGGCCAAGCATGATCGTTAGGAAGTCTAGGCTCGTTTCAATGACAAATGTGTGATAACCGTGCAATCCATGCGCCCCTTACCATGCTGCCGATGACATCGCGAGCGGGAGGCTCATCCGTCTTCTTGAGCACGCTCTTCAGCAGGAGGGGATATTTGGTGAGCCGCTGGTGAGGTTTTGCTAACATGTCTGCTAACTTGAGCCGGTTGCACTGCTTGTGCGTCTCTGCCCACTGTCATCAAACGGGAGACTTGTTACACACAACACACAGGAACGCCTACCATCCGAGGTTGTCACATTAACTCACGGTAACGTAGGTCCTGAAGAGTTCATTGTCCCTGAGAAGCGCTCGCATGTTCTCCATGCAACTTTCCTCCTCCATGCAGTAACGGATGTACGGTTTGAACCGGGAGGCGAACTGTGGACAAAAGCAACAGTTTAGTGAGGTGCGACCTGTAAGACAGGATCAGTAAGGCTGATTGGGATATTTTTATATCAGTTCATGAACTTATAAATTGTGTAAAATTAGAAACTGTTCACATGGCGCCATTAACTCATTCACTGCCATTGACGGCTAAAGACGTCCATGATCCCCCTTTTTTTTTTTTTAAACTCGGCTGGTAGTGAATGAGTAGAGTGCAAATTTCACGCAAAAAAAAACAAACCAACTGGTGCAATTTTTTTTTCTATTATAAATAAAATTTGAGGCAATGTATTCAAACATGAATCAGTGATTTTTTTTTGGTTGTTGTGCTTTTTTTTCTTTTGGTAATATATCATAAAAAATATTAGTTATTCGGGTCATTAAAAATATTTTTACATGAAATTCTTTTATCTCAGTTGTGACATATTAGAACACATTGATAACTGTCATATTGCATCCCTCTAATCTCGTTGCACACTTGAGTACAATGACAATAAAGGGATTTCTAATTTCTAATTATCCAATCATCAATATTGACATTTTCGGCAAAGTCTCAAAAGATTTTTAACAGCTTCAGCTAGACTGAACAAATAATTAGATTTCCTTTAGACCACGTATGTAGTAACCATTACACACAATATTTAAATACATCAATGTGACTATGAGGCGTGGAAAGGGGTGTGGCCTGTCCCAAAGTGCGACCTACCGTCCTGAATCCGTGCTGAAGGTCGGTGGGGTCAAGCAGAGCCCGGGCCTGCCTGGCCTTGTCCAACAAGGGGAGCATGACCTGGTTCCAGAGGGCCGTATGCAGACGCACAATCTCCTGGATGTTGCTGAAGAGCCGCGGCGGTTCCACATCGGTGAGCAGGCCACTCTCCTGCAGGTTGAGAAGGCCGCACAGGAAGAGCTGGAAACACAAAAGGACAGGGTCCCACTAAATTTTCAACATAAAGGTTTGTTTTGGTGATACAAATGTTTCGGACTGAAATAAAAAAAAAAAAAACACTTTTGGGCCTTTTTCCGCGGCTGTGACCTCAACATTTTTCACGTGCTATCGGACCACTGATAGTCAAACCTCGAATGAATCACAATGCTCAGGATTAGTCTACGCACATATATGTAAACTACAGAAAAGCGCTGCATGTCAAAAATATTGTAGATTTAATTCAAAGCATTGAAAAAAAAAATCAAATCAAACCATCTGCGACAAGTTGACTGTCTATTGCTTCAGGGAGTCATCCGGCGCGAAGGCCACTTTATATTTTACGACTTCCAGCAAACAATGTCAATCATTTTTTGTGCCTGTGCGGGGGTGTACAGCGGCTGTTGGACTCACGTCCGTGATGACTCGGAGTTTTTTAATGTAGGTGGCCTCGGTGTGCAGCAGCTCCCATATTGCCTCCTGTTGGTGGAACTGCCTCCTTGTCAAAGTCTGAAACACACACACGAACAAGCAAAAAAAAAAAAAAAAAGAGAGACTGTAAATTTACAGTGTGTGATGTAATCACTGCACAGGGCGCACTACTAAAGCAATAAAAGCTCAGTCTGGCTATCTTGGTTAGTCATGCACTTGCGCTTGCAATTAACAGCAGTGCAATCATGGCTTGTAAACATTCTTCTGGGAAATCAGAGAAAGTAAAAGATAAGGAAGTAGTGGGAGCCGGTTGTCTGATTTTTTTTCCCATGGCAAAATCCTGTGTACAGAACAGTAATATAGATTGTAAGCATTTCAAATACTAGGATCCACTTCCGAGGTTTTAGGATACTTTGTGGTTCATTTATGGTTTAAATTTATACAGCTAAAATGCAGTAATCAGAAATGAATACTATTACTAGGTAATTATAATTACTTTTCGTGTGATTCCGATATTCGGTGGCGGTGGATGTTTGCACTTGTACCGTACAAATGTTACGTTGTGAAGCCAATGGATTTTGACAAACAACACACGATCAAAAACATAAGCATTCCTATTTTGAAATATACTTCTGTAAAATTCAACCATTAGGTAAGTTAAGAACTGTTTTGGTAATTATTGGCGACCACAGTTGAGAAAATCCCGGAATTTCCAGCCAGGACTCTAATGAAGATAAAAGCACAAAGTAAATGGATGGATGAATTCATTTTTGGGGATTCCTGGTTGAAATATTAATCAGAATCAGAATGCCCTTTATTGTCATTGTACTCAGTGTACAATGAGACTGGAAAACTAAAAAAACTCAAACTAATTAAAAAATGTAGGTGAAAAATTACAAAAACAACAAAAACAAACTGGCTCTGGTTAAAATAACCTCTTTGGCTGAGCTAATAATAAATTTCATCAAGGTGACGAACACGAGCCGTGCGTCAAATTGAACACTGCAAATAATTAGGGGGCAGTACACAGTATGCTACTCGTCGTAGATCTCAGCATAAGGGTAGCGATATACAAGCTTTGAGCGGCAAATATCAGTTCTACTTGATTGGGCAATGAGACAGCTGCTAAGCCTCCAATTTGTTTGGATTACCTCAGCGTTGTCCAGCAACATCTGCCAGCTGTCCTCCAGGACCAAGTCAGGCTCCTGCTCATCCTCCTCCTCCCAGGAGTCCTGGTGGAAAGAGAGCTGCCGCGGCACTTTGGGCAACCCGAACAACGTGTACGAATGCAGCTTGCTGTGGAGCTGCTCCAGCCGGTCCACTTCCTGTCGGGCACAAAGTTCTACACTGTTAAGCTAGAACATGGGAGGACCACGACGATGAGGGGGAGCGATCATAGATGCCAGTTTCGTCAAAAAGACATTTGTGGGTGGTTGGGGGGCAAATTTAGAGGTGCAAAAGGTCGAGGTCCCACTGCACGATCTCGGGCTCTGGGGAGGTTAAAGTGGCTGGACACGGTGAATAGACACGAGTCCACCCCTGACAGGTGACTGACAGATCGTGTCGCTATCTGACATCTGTCACTGGGTGGGATGTGAACGCACAAAGGGGTAACACAATGTTTTATGAAGGCTTTGTTGCTACTCTTTAGGGCTGTCAAACACTTCCATTCTCAAAGCTGTTACGCTTTATATTCTAAATTTTAAATATCTACACATTCAGATAGATTTATTTATTGGAACATCCACAAGAGGGGACAACAAAGGAGCTGTAGGGATACAACAGAAAGAAAAACAAAAATTAAACACTTGTGGTATCTCTTTCTCAGAATAACATCAAACTGTCTGACAAGGGTGCTGATTTGCCAAACATTAACTTGCACCTCGGCTCGGAACATGACAAATTATTCTCATGAAATGGCTGCTTTTTCCTTGATATGCTTCAGATTGTCAAGCATTTTGACAAAACACAAAGAGCAGATTTGAAAGAAATCAAAAGAATATTTACTGTTGAAACAATATAGCAAAAGAATCAATTATCAATCAAAAGTCATTTTGGAGTTGATAATCTATTAGTTGTCGATTAATCGTTGTACCGCTACATAGTTTAAACTAGCTAGCAAACACTAGCTAGCTAACTAGCTAGTGATCAATACATGCCTTAACTTTTGAGGAACTATTGAAGAAACATCTCGTTATGAGATACATAATAGCAGTAGCCTACAAACAACCCAATTTTTTATGGTAACCAATTTTGTGTGCATCACAATCAGTTAAAATTAGTCGTCTACTGTTAAAATAACAACTGTGATAGAGAAAATGACCGGTATGTTCATGATTTTGTTTTTAATATGAGGGACAACCAGTGCAGAACATTTCCTCTGACAACTCATTTCCAGAAGTCCTGGCAGGAAAATATCTGAGCCAACAAGATTTGGAGGGAAATGATCTCACCACCTGCACCTCTGACCTCCTCCCACTGTTGCCTTACTACTGTTTTCTTGTAATGTTCTCGCTTTGGTACGTCTGGCTGACAGGCCACTAAAGCCAAACAGGAAGTCACCACAAGGTTTGTATTATTGTACTTTGTATTATTATTTTTTTTTAATTTGTGGACAACAAGACTGTTATTGTCGAAGACGAAGCCATGAGAGGCTTACCTTGCCGAATGATGCTGTTGCAGCGTTGGAGCTGAAAAAGCCACTGAAGCGGCTGGCGGCTCGGTTCTTCCAGCTGTCAGGACCGGAGCCGATGCCGGGCAGCGAGCCACCCATCTGCCCGAGCGTATCCGGTGTGGGAATGTTCGTCTCCCCAAGAAACTCCGTCATGTTCTTCCTCCGCCGGGACTGACCCTGCAGGAGTGAAGCGCACGAGAGACGGTCCTTGTTAGTTTGATTTAATGAGCGCTGATCATTTTAGGTAATGGATCAAATGTTTTCAGCAAGGTAGTGACAAAAAAAAACAGGTATCAGTTCACCACGTGATGCCGTTGTTAAAAAAACAAAAACATTTAAGCCTACATTAACATTTCAAGAGCTCAAGCATATAAAATGTTGGAAAAATAAACATTGACTTTTCTAGTGCTAATTCCATCCAGGATGCTTATCTGACAGACAACAAATACATGGAGGTCAAAGGACTGTGATGATAAACGAAAACGAAACAAGTATCAGTATTGTGGCCGTCTTTTGGGAAAACAGAAATGTTCCATATGGATGAATGGAAAGAGGGACACACACAAAAGGAGGACACAAACAGGAAGTTGTCAGGGGAATTTGGCGTTCGAGATGACATCAGCAGAGCCATTAAAACAGTCAGACACAAACAGGAGAGGGAAGGACGGCCACTTCCTCGCAGTGAATGCTCATTACATCATAGAAAAGTTGCTCCATTCCAAGACTGACCATTGACACCCCCCCCCCCCCATTGTTACCCTGTCAGCAAGGCTCGCTGTGCACCCTTCACTTTACGAGCACCAACAGAGCAAACAAACAGGGGCCGCCGCCATATCTGAGGAAGCACTTGTTTTTTAACCGCCGCACTGTCAGTGTTGAGGAATCTGCCGCTATGGGGGGGTCAGCAAGAGCGAGAAAATACCCCCAACCTCCACCACCACCTTCAAATTCACATTCCACGATGTTGACACCGGCAATGGAACACTTTGACAATTCCAAACGAATTCCTTTGCAGAGACAAACAAACACCAGAGACACGTTTGTGCTCATATCTGATTGGCTGAAGCTTTATGGTCAGAACCAGGAGGAGGAGGCGGGGGGCGGGGGGTCTGTACATGAACCACTGAGGTTTCAAGACCATGACCAATATTGCTGGGTTCTTTATACAAGACCCTTTTTCAATCAAGAATGGTGCAAAAAATAAAAAATAAAAATAATAATAAAAAAAAAAGTTGCTTTGGCCTTGTATAAAACAAAAACGATATACTGTTTTAGTCAGAATACAAAAACGTGTCATCACTGAAAACAATTACATGTAGTCAATGTTACATTAATTTTATGGTTAAAACTTACCAAAGTAAGCAAACATTGCCAATCCCAATAACTCACTCACTACCAGGGAGTAAAACATTTTTTTAAAAAAGTAAAAAAAATAAGAGTATTTAAAAAAGCTTTCATCTGATATACATCTTCCAATATTTGTCAGTAAATAAAAAGGGCTCGCTTGTGAAATTCAGAGAAGAAAAACTTTTTTTGCCATTGGGTGTGAGTGAATATACAGTGGCATCATGTATATTGAAACTTATATGACTTATTCGTATTTATGGTACGATTTCATCGCTTAAAAAAAAAAAAAAAAAAAAAAAAACACTGGGTTCTAGTCCAGTCACCTGGCGGCAACAAAGCGCATCTATTCGTATCAACGAAAGACAAGGAAGGAAATGGTGATTTTCTTTTTGAGGGCATGCTTGGGCTAACATCACAAAATCTGTGTAAACCGTCACTTGGAACTTCCTGCACTTTGTCTAAAGGAAGAGGAAAGACATTCAGTGCAACAAAGTGAAGATAAAAACCACTAATCGTGATTTGTTTGAATAAAACAAGTGCTGACAAACTTGGTGTGTCAAATACATGAGCGAACTTTCTGTCATTAACTGCGGCAATTGTTCGAGGAAAAACAAAACAAAACAAAACAAAAAAAAAAAACAACCATTTTGGTTTTTCAGCTTCTCTCCTGACAGTTAAGCTAAATACAATCTAACGATTTCTGTTCGCCGTTCGTATCTTGAAGATAACGATGAAAACAAAGCCACTTTTAAAAATAAATAAATTAATTAATGTAAAGTTGTAATGACCTTCCTTGTACACTCACCATCGAAGCCAGAGGCATGTCAAAAGTAACAAAAACCATCTTGATCCCTCAAACGGACTCATGGGTCGCAGCCCATTCTGGCACCAGCTTCAGTTTTCTCTTTTTAAACAATGTCCAGCATCCAGTCGACTCGCCGCACTTGTCTACCTGGAGGATTAAAGTCCAGGACCTGGTTCGATGTGGCCGCAGAGTAACACCGTCCCCCCCACCCCCGAGGAGTATTATAATTTTCTTTTTTGTGAAAACGGGGACGCCCAGGCAGTGTTGCGAAGCCCCTGGCCGCTTGCATATCATACGAACACTGGCATGAAGTCATAGCAACCAGGAGGATCCTGCCTCATTGTGTTGGCCAGGAAAAAAGGAACGGAAGGCAGCAGTCCCCTGCCCCCTCACCTCCCCCCCAAGAGAAGAGGGTGATTTGAATATTTGGAGGCAGAGCTTCAAGGCAACAGCTTGCAATGCTATCGTACAAACAGCGATGACTTGAACTTCTGATTCTTGAGTTTGGGGATTGACTTCTTGACAGCAACCAAAGATGCTTCCTGGAAATGTCCGTTTGACATTTTCAGGTTAACGCCCAAAAAAAAGCATAACCAAGAGAATGCATCGTAAATGGTCAAGCCCAACGGACGGAAGTGATGTTCCAAGCTCCCACGCCGCCACAAAGCCTTCATTTACGACACGAAAGCCAGCGGGGATCTTCCAGGTTAATGATATTAAACCTCGCTCTCAGCCTTATCTTATCAATCGCCATTTGTGGGAGTAACCTTGGCAGGGAAACGGGAAAATCTTTACATGGGAGAGGACTGTATGGTAATAAGCCAAGGGAGAGGTTTCCCCTCCCCGCCACTGATAACAATTCCCCTTGATCAGGCAGGATTGATTAACGATGGGAAAACTTCCTGAACGCTTCAAAACACACACAGAAAAACGTCACATGCACAACCAGGAAATGGATGTGACAACAATTCCCCTGCTGTGAACACATACTTCACACTGAACAGGTGACAAACTGTTGACGTGGAAGTCGAAAATAAAATGGGTTAGCCTGACTGAAACTGGACTTTGAATGATACAAGCATAAATGTCCCAAAGTTAATCTAATACACATTTGGATAGTCTGCTGAGAACATGATTTTTTTTTTTTTTTTTTGCATTATGTAAACATTTAATAGCGATCAAAAATCACATTGATCCCCACACGTTTAGACTTAAAAATGGACTACAAGAAGCTAACTCCTTCAACTGCACATCTCTGGTAAAGTAAACATCGAAAGCTTATTGAAAACAGCTTAGCAGCGCTCGTTAGGACAAGCTGTAATTCATAACCGATGGTATAGATAGAGGGAGGAGGGAAACAGATGCTCATGCGTTTTCAATCACTTTATTAAACAAATGGGAACAAAAGGAAGCAATCAAAAACATATTCTGACGATAGCCTCAAATGACACCGCCGCCGTACACCACATTGGCTCAGGAAGTAGACGGCCAAAAGCATGTCCTCCCCCGCGTCAATTTCCACATCACAACAGAACAGTCTCGGCTTCTGAAGTCATGTACGTTTACCTACACAGTCCTAGTTCCGAAGGTGAAAGCATGTATGGCGCCCCCATGTGGACCAAAATAAAACCTGCACCTCACATGCATACGCTCGATTGTCTAATGATGATAAAGTGCAATCATTTAAATGATCTCTAAATGATACTTTAAATACTTGGTCGCGACTTCATGGATTTTATCGATCGGCATGATCTGGAACTTAACCCCCACAATGAACGAGAAATTATTTTACATGCGAGCTGTTTGCCACCAGCTACCGAGTTATATAGTTATTCTCGTATACAGTCGAGATTTAAATCCTATAGCGCCGGCATGCCCCATTTGAGGAAATTGTGGCAGCAGAAGCTGATCTCTAAAGACTTGAGATCAAGTTGCACTGTGGACAAAAAAGTAAAAATGGAAATACGTTGCTGGAGGGATGCTAGTCTGCTTACAGGCGACAGTCAGTGGCCGCCCCCCCCCCCAAAAAAAAAGATGCAGCAATGTTTGTGTGCCGTTTTCCCTCTGACATCAACACAAGTTACATATACAGCAGAGTGCAAGTACAATTTCTGCTTGAGGGATTTAGAATCTGTACAATAAATAAAGCAAAAATAAACATGACCAATACTGCTAGTTGTTGATTTTGTCACACTAAAGGGGAGATAAACAAAAAATGATGACACGAGTTAAACAATAGGAAACATTTCGAACCAAACTTTTGGAGATATTTTTAAAATGGGGAATTCAAATGAAAATGTTTTTTAAAAAAAAATGGTGTCTTAAAACCTTGCGCAGATCAAGATAATTTAGCTGGATCGCATTTTGCCAGAAAATGTCGGCCCGTGGAGAAACATTACTTGAATCAAATATATGCTTAATCAAAGTAGCTCTTGGATAACCCCAAGATCAGCCGCAACAAAACAAAATTGACTTCCCTTGATTATCATGTGAAAAATGATTTTTTTTAGCCAGGCTCAGTGCCTCTCACCTGACAGTCATTTGCTTGGTTAACTTCCGGCGGCGGAGACTCTGGGATCTCCACTTGAAGAAGGTCCCAGCTGTGCCATGTGGACAGGCGGCCGAAGCGCATCATTTAATCACGCAGAAAATACAAAAATAATTCTCCCACAGAGAGACAGGCTGCAGGAAAGTAGCCGTAGTTCAAAACTGAAACCGGTGGCCTGCCTTAACGCGACCTGATCCTGCAGGTACGAAGTGCTACGGGCCGAAGGTCACACAGTCATCTCCACCTAAGGGTGTCAGGAGATTTCTTTTGTCCTACACGACACACACGAAACGCGAGCAAGCACACACACTTCTACTGCTCCACCCACAGCACAGAGTCGCTATATATGCAAGACTATACTGGTTCTTTGCAGGATCAATTCAGCCAGCGAGAAAGGTGAAAGTCCTTTTTGAATGCAACTGGAATGTTTCACTTGGACGGGTTGACAAAGACACTCAAAAACATAATTTGGTTTTAAACAGGCTTTACATATTTATTTTCAAAATAAAAATTCTATAAAATTTTTAATATACATGCCACTCACTAAAATTTGGCACTTAATCAAAAAAAAAAAAAAAAAAAAAAACGACAGTATTTCGATTTATTAGACACCATCTCACTAGAGAGGGAGTCAGATCCAACGGCGTCAAGAGGACACGTGTGACGACCCTCTGTCAGCCAATGTCATGCAAAACCACCCGGCGCAACCTAAGCCTCCCATTGTGAGCCATCAGACAGGTCTGATGATGGTGTGTGTCGAGCAATAGAAACAACAAGAAGCGGATTCAAGAGTCTACAGCACAGTTTGGAAAAGAAGTCAACCAAGGCAATAGCTTTACACACAAAGAGGGGAAAAAAAATGGATCTTTGCAAACAGAGTGCATGAATACTTTCTTTCCTTTGCCACATTGCTCAATGTCTTATCACTCACATGAACTTTACACAGTCCTAAAGGCTTTTGGGGGCTTTTTTGACGTAATAATTCCCAAGTGCTGTGATCATTTTAATGTAAAGGTAACTACCTCAAATGCCAGGACAGTAAAAGGTGTCAATTTTTGGACATGCGTTTATAGTCGAGTCTGAGTCAATGTACAATTTCGGAGAATATACACTCTTGAGGGGGGGAAAAAAAAAATTGGCCCCTTGACAATCGCTATTATATAGACTTGGTGGAGCATGACAGTGACAGTGTTGTTCCTCCTTAGGTTTTATAAAGGGGACAAACTACCAAAACAATAAGTGCCGAGCTCGCTTTTATAGACTGGAATACTTGCACTTCCCCTTCTTGACAAAAAGACAAGTCAGGGCTTGAGTTCTTTGTTTTGCCACAGTGTTTTAAATGTTATTTCACTTACACTGTTGCAATACACATGAACAACACACTGGGGGGGGGGTCTCGGTTGGGGGGGGTGAATGCGTGAGTCAAAAGTGTATTTACAGAAGTCAAGTCAGCAATGTGACACGAGCTCTTGCTCCAACTATTTACGCAGGCAAACATCATTAGATAGATGTACAACCGTCATCCGTTTTGGGGGACTGAAAAGCAACCAAGAATTTAAGAGTAGCGTTTGTTTATTTTGTGGGTTTTAGAGAGGGCGGAGTCAATATTACATTCAAGTAAGGCTGAACTTTGCACAACATAAGGAAACAGGCATGGAAAGGTATCATAAAAGTTGCACGGGAATTCCCTTCGGATACACGCGTACAGTATGCTGCTGCACTCGGTAGTCATTTTGAAGATGTTGATTTAAGCGCCAGCAAACAATTAATTAAGGTTGTGTTTTGGCAAACTGCTCGGTTTAGGAAGATTTGGAATGAGTTTGAGCTACATAAAAGCCAAAGTCATTCGATGCAACTAAAGTTTATTGGATCACTAAGCTATGATGGTTGGGTGCTATGTCGAGATTTAAATAATGGGTGTTAAGATTTGAAATGGTGCTTAATCTTTGCAGATTACAATGGTAACGTGTTAAGATTTTAAATGGTGCTTAAAGTTGTTAGAGGTAGAATTAAAGGATGACAATTTGTTGTTCTGGAAAGGCGGGGCCATACGATACAATATAAAACTCATTTCCAGGGCTTATTTTTGCGATCAGAAAAATGTTCTTCGCTGTAACGGCAGAGTACATTGTAAAACAAAACCAAGACAATTTCCCTTAACTTTAATAATATTAGCGGTGACACAGTCAGAAATGTAACTTAATGTGCTAATTATACCGACGCTCCGCAGCAAAAAAAAAATGCAACTTCAAGTGTTCTGACTGAGAACTTGGGAGAAACAACCTTTTTGATGCAGCATATCCGATCCCTGGACAAGATTAGAGGATGATCATTTAAATGTTTAATTTTGGAGTTAAAAAGGAAAAAAGAAAGCTCCGCAAAACAATTCTTATTCAAAAATTAAGAAAAAAATATCGCAGTCGTTTTTTTATTTCATTTTATTTTTTTTCTGTGTAATCGTTGAATTCTGAATCATGCCCCAAAAAAAACAACAACTCCAACACTACACTAGTAGTGCTTTGTTGCAGCACCTCTGCCTTTTAGAAACTGTACTCTTCATCAATCAGGCTCAGTTTTGCTGATTTTTGCCTTGTCATTTAGCATTTTATTTCATTTCCATTGGCCTGAGATCCGGACTGCAGTGCATGGCATCGACACTGTATGTGCGCATTATCTTGAAAAATTATGTCACCAAACATTCTTTCAATTTATGGAATCAGAAAAGTGTCCAAAATCTCAATGGAAATATACACTTATATATAATATACACTGCATCTACAGCCCATGACTGCTTTTCTTGAGCCCATTGTAGCCTTGTTTTTTTCCCGTTAAGGTGTTAGGGATGGTTTTTTGTTTGGATTTTTTGTAGATCCCATTTCATTGAGGCGGTTTCTTACAATTTGCTGAAAGACTGACTCCAGCTTCTGCCCATTTGTGTTAATAATCATCCAACTCATCACAAACTTGAAAGTTACAATAACAAAGTGTGTCGAATGCGATGGAGTAATAATAAAATATCAACAAAAAAGTTGGCCAGAAGAGAAGTGACCAAAGGCTACTCCAAGTTATGTAGACGCGTTTCAGCAAGGTTCCATAACGTGATTTTTAATTTTTTATTTTATTTATTTGAATCTAGCAATATATATTATACAAGCCCCAATGAACAAAATCATTTAAAAAGACCAACCAATTTCTTGAAAAAAATAAATAAATAAAAAATAATCCACGTTGTGTGTGGTCCAATCAAACACATAAGACAATGTTGACAATTTCGTCCAATTTACAGCTACGTATATCTCAACTGACACACATCTAGTACGCCTGTGTTTACATTCATGGAACACACAAAACAACCCACAAACGCCCAAACAGCACATACACTGTATAACGCCACGTGCGAAAACGCCGGGCAGAGACAAGAGCAGAAACAAACAATAATGAATACAAATATTAAATGTTACACACTGTTCAGTTGACCTTGGTGACTCTTGTCGCCAGCTGTTGTGAAAGCCCAAAATAAATAAAAATGTACCGTACTGTATTGTAGTGATTTGAGGATAACGTCTATCATAGTACTCCGTTAGCTGACAATTATTTATTTCATGAACGACACACCTCTAACCGGTTCCCTCCTTTCTTTCTGTTTACAAAGCTATGACACATATCCCGATTGTGACACTTTAATATGAAATTAAACCGGAGCTACATTTGCGGACAAACGATTGTTTGGATGAACTATCCAACAGTTTACGGACACAAAGACAATGACAATTCCAAGTTGCAACAGGAGGTCTGACGCTACAGAGATCAAACAGACTTCCTTAGCAACGGACAAGTTTGTTTGTGCTGCGTGAGTTTATTTGCTGACTAACTTTCCAGACTTGTTACTACAGCTGTCAAGAAAACTATTTCACCGTTTTTCCTCACTCAACTCAACACTGACATCAACACCTACGCATACCTCGTGAATTATCAATCTCACCTGCGGCAACCAGTTTGGAGATCGTATGCGCACATTTCAAACATTTCTAATATGACAAGGAACTCCTAAACGATCTCTTTGTTGTTTTCAAAACACAAGCACGAAGTTGAAGTTCGTACTTTGAGTAGTCATTTCACGCAGGTTATTAAACTTCTTTTTCCGATTGCTAACAGTATAAACAAAGAATGTCAATTTAACGGTGTTAAAGTTTGAGTGGTAGTTTATCTTTATCTTTTTGAATGTGAGGCGTGTATTCTCTCTCATGGCCACCAGGGGGTGATTGGCTTCAAGGGAAGGAAATGCCTTGACAACACAGCTAGAAAGGTTTTATCTGACTTTATGACAATAAAAAAAAAGATCATTGTTGATAACTCTGCCATATTTCAAGATGTTTTTCTTATTTTTTTGGTGGATTTGTGTTAAATTTGATGGTAATCGCTTTTTTCCCTCCCAAGGGAATTTTTATGTCAATTGTCCATTGCAAAACTAAATTCTGCTAATTTACACTGAAATATACAGTAGATATTGTGAGATTTTTTTTTTCTCTACAAGTGAGCCAGCAAGTTAAGCACACAAGGTTACATAAATCACGACAGTAATGTTGCTACAGTTACAGAATAGGCCTAACTTGAGAATCCTCATTTGATGCTAAAGCTAATCACAAGTGACATGCAGGAAAATGGAAGCGAGTTGTTCATCTTCAGGAAATAAAACTCCTGGACCGTGTGACAAGGGTCATTGGGTCTCATCAACTTGATGACTAGACTGTCCTACTTCCATGCAGCCAAGCACATCAGAGTGAAGCAGGAAGTGGACTTAAAATGGGGTTCAAGGGGTCACATTGTCTCAAAACAGGCACCTGAAATCCACAAATACAATCCCAGACTTCAAGTGGGCAAGATACTCCTTGTACAATGAGGTCACTGACGGGGATGCGACGGCACGATGGGAGCGCAACAATAGAAGGTGAAGTGATGGAAAGGAGAGAAGTGTGTGTACGTGTGAGATGACTCACCAGCGGATCGGCGCCCTCGCGACGTCCCAGAGATCCGTGCTCCACCCTCTCATTGGCGGGTGTGAGGATGTAGGGGTTCTGACTACCAGCGGGCTTCATGTTGGGCAAGCTCAGCGACCTCATGTCCTTCACCCCCTGCTCCACTTTTAGTTCGTCGCCAGGCCGTGCTTCACGACAAAGGAGGACCGTTAAAGGAAGTCAAGTCAAACATTTGCTTTACAATATGTTATATTGATTAATGTTCTGTTTGTGGAATATTAAGTAATCGGCAAAATCCGTATGATTTTATCCATCTCAGGGGGCGGCCATTTTGAAAATGGCATCACAGATGCTCAGGGCTCAGATAACAACCAATCACGACTCAGCTTGCAAATATCACAGGACCAAACTCAAAAAAACTGAAAAGGAAAATCTCCACAGGTCAAGACCAGAGTCGATATTCGAAAGGCGACCTTCAGAACTGTGAGGCAGATGTGGTTGCCACGAGGAAATTCTCTGCGCACACAGTGGTATAAAATCAATGGCGTGAAAATCCACAGGGGAGTGATGTCAGGACCACTTGTTTTGTTTTGTTTTTCTCTACAAAAACCAGTACACACAATATTTACTTTATTTTTCAAGAATTGATTTGTCTGTTCGAATGCAAACATACTTAGCTCTAAGGCCCTGACACTTTTCGGCCCTTTTATCATTGTTGACAATCTTTGTGACAATTACCCTATTTTTCTGCAGCGCAGATGTAAACGAGATGAACGTGTTCCACCTCGTTGGCTAGCTTTATTCACTTTTAAGGAGTCCACTCCCTTTCCTCTTTGAGTCTGGACAGCGGGCGTGAGAGGAAACTGGCCCATACAGATTACTCTCGTAATTGTAAAGGTCAGCTCAGATAAGAGAGCCCATGTCAAATACACCACATGGCATAGAATCAAAAGGCTTCTTACTTTCCGCGAACAAAGTGGTATTGTTGATGCCAGTGTCATGAGTCATTTTTAGCTTATTAAATACAATGACATGTGGCTGGCAGCAGCTTTTGAACACACACAAACACAATTATGTGCTCCCAGAGAGGACCCGAAAACCTTCAACCAGTACTCAAATATGACCGCCAATCAGAGATGACGCGACAGTGTTGCCTTTACCTTTGACTTTGAGGTAGTGTCCGCCAAATCGATAGGCCTCAAAGTTGAGGGACAACGGCGTGTTGGACTGATCCAGGAACAAGTCGACACGCGACAGCTCGATGCCGTTCCTCTCAAATACAGGGCCGAGAACCTCTCTGGCAAAAAGCAGACGAATGACGAAAAATAAATAAATAAATAAATGTCAAGGTTTCTTCCATCCGCATGACCTTTGACCGATTGACGTTTACTTGAAATGTGTAGAATCGGGCACAATGCACTTTTTTAATTGCTCTTTTGAGTAATACATCAATCAGCCGTGAGCAGCAGTGACATTTATGAAATAAATTTTAAGTCTGTTCTTATGTTATGAACATCATTCATCGTTACTCAACGTCAGCTCACCTGAGTGTTTTCTTTTTCATAGCAGGCACTATTTCTGTGTTGATGTCCACGTTGAGGTCAAACTTGAGACTGAAGCACTCTTTGCTGGGATCCTGGAGGAGGTTAGGGGAGGGGAAGACAGACACACACACACACACACTTAGTTTACACAGAAGCTCTCCTAGCTGCACCAGACTGTTGATATAGCGCATGCAGGCTCTTTGCACCCCCACAGGGAGGCTCCTGCAAACTGTAGCTTTAAGCCTCAGAGCAGCTTGGGCGACAAGTCCAAGCAGTATTATAAGCAAAAACAACCAGTGGGTTTAATGGTGTTGCCCTGCGTCTGGATGAGGACCTACATCGGTGTGTCTCCTGCGTGGCTTCTTCTTCACTAGCTTCATACCCCCTGTTTTCTTCTCCCTGCAAATAAGGGACAATAGGTTTAAAAAAAAAAAAAAAGAAGTGATTATATAATTCTAACAAACAGAAAGAGGAGGGTTACCAACCCGCGGTCACTGCTCCCTTCATCTTCTTCTTCGAGGTCAGAGGGGGCACTGGTGCGTGGGGGGCAGGATCGCGTGGACACGTTACGAGCCAGGATGGAAGCTAGGGGGATTGTTGATCGGACACAATGTATAATAACGACAACGACAGCAATCATTATAATGTCACATAGTGGAAAGTGGCTTTGTAGTTTTTAAGCCATTTCGTCATCCGGTTAACTAAACTAACGAAAGGAGATCAAAATAATTGCTTGCCTCACGAGACAATTCAAACTAAGATTTATACTCTTAAAAATAAATTTGTGCAGATAATAAGCTGCTTCTTGACAAATTTAGAAGGGAACATTTTTGGAAGAATTCCTACTATAATCTATATAACATTTGTGATTCTGAAACTGAATACAAAAAAAAAAAAAAGAAAGAAAAAAGGAAACTCATTCGAATAAAAACAAATTCCTTAGTGGAATAAATACAGTTTAAATTGTGGTTATTTGGATCGCTATAAAACCTGAAGTTTTAGATTCATATTTATACTTAATTGGACTGGAACCAAAAAGAAAAAAAAGCAATTTTTTGTGACACAAGCGGCAAAAATTTAAAACGAAATATTTTATCAAAAAATGTAACCAGATTTGCATCGTGAAGTTTACTTCCTTGAACTCCACAAAGTTTTGGAAGAAACTGGTGGTGTAGTGCTTTGAATTGAGAAACAATCAAACAAAGCAACACCTCTTCTTGTCAGGGTAATTAAAGGACATGTTATCTATGATAGAAGAATCTTTTTTTATTATTAAAATAATGCATGCTACCTTGAGGTTGTAAGTCAAATCGGGGGTGCCGGTCAAAGTGCATGTTTTCGTTCTTCTCCATGTGGCAGCGCGAGTCACATGACTCGCACAGGTGAAGCGGGCTTGTGCTGTTCAGGCCTTGGCAGTCGGGGTGGTGGCAAACCTACAGATTACAAAATAAAAAACACACAAAAAAATCATTGTCAAACCAACAGAAGACTGGGCTCAAGTAGAAGATTTTATAAAATATTATAAACTGGCAAAACCTGAGCATTTGAATAACAACTAAAATATTCCCAAGATTTGCACACTCCCACCTTCCCACCATCTGTCTCGGTCTGTCAGCTTTTCACCTTCGCGCGCAGATCCGAGATCGGCTTAACCATTTACAATCCAAAATGGCCACCCCAGAACTGTGAACAGCCAAGATGACCACAGACCAGCAATGAACCGGAAGCAGCTTTTTCAGAGTCCAGACAGCTGGCAGCAGAAGGCTGCAGGATTAAGGAGATCCGTCTCAGACCAGACAGATCTAACACTCGCACCGACCAACCTCCGTGACCTCTTCTCATCCCTCACCTCAAGGGGCGGTGCGCTGGTGAACACCAGGGGGCCCTTGCACGCCTCCTCCGCCATCACACACACCCGCGTCAGGATGCGAGAATGTATGGGAGATACAATGGAGGTCCCGCGAATGTACTTCCTGTCATTGTGCCTGTGTAGATTTTGTGCGCGTGTGTGCGCTCGATAGTCCAGCTTTTACAACGGTGTCATCACTGACGTTAAAGGCCTTCCTGCAGTGACCGTGTGCTTGGAGATAGCGTCTGTTGTCAATCGCCTCGACAGAGATCCATTCTATTGAAAGTGGAGCTGCAACGATTATTTGATTGACATGTTTTGATTATTTTGCAAATTTACAGGATTGGTCCGTAAAATGAATATCAAAATATATAATTTAATAATAAATTGTTCTGGCAAGGCCATCACAGCATGTAGAACCCTGGTAAAATGTGGTTGACTGTATTACAGGTAGCTGCAAACAATAAAATTGACAAAAATGAAATTAAAATAAGTATAATGTCTAAATGTTGCAATGTGGATAATGTATGGCTTTGTGCTTTTAAAAAAAACATCACCTCTAATTTCGCAGGATACTGTAAACAGTATATTGTATATGTTGTAGAGAATGCTACCAATTATCAAGTGAACTATTACTTATTTTTCTTGATGGACTTTAGTCGTCTTCCTTTTACTTTCACTTGTTGTTATTAACATGTTATTACATGTTAATAACAACATAACATATCTTGCATTATGGCGATTAATAGAGATGTTTGCACCAAAATACCAAAATATATTTAAAATCTTATTTCATGCTAATGTTGACTAACCTACGACTTAACTGAAACAGCCAACAAAGAAAGAGAAACGACATACCCATTAGTACTTTCATATCCTCAAGAGTGACTCCAATGATTTTATAAACAGTTTAACAGGAAGTAAGGATATTCCACTTCCTGTCAGAGAGGAAGTAGTCCGTTGATGTCACGAGGAAAAGGCTAAGGACCTCACCAAGTGCTGACCAAACGTCCAGTCGGCCACCTCGCGAACAACCTGCTCCCACCTCATTAATTAATAATCCCCTCTTCTCAATGTCTAGCCAAGTATAATTGCAGTTTGGAGGGAACAGGAGGCGCTAAGCGGGGAAGAACAGGGGAGGGGAGAAGGATGAGGTCCCAATGATAATATAAAGCAATTCGGGAAAAGGAAAAACTTCCCTCTAAAAGCTTTTGAAAAAGAGTTTCTCGCCTAATCTTGAGGCCTAATTGGTGACTGTGCTCTGTCAAAAGCATCTGACGCTCCAACAGAGATTAAACAGAGCTGCTCGACCCACCACGAGCCAGAACCACCTCCTCTTCCCTCCTTCCCTTTCTCAGGGCTACGACCCCTCCCTTCCTCTCTTTTGCAGCCACGCTCACAATAGAAGGGCCAGACTGAGCTGGGCCCTGAGCGCCAACAAGTTATATTTAGAAAGATACAAGAGGAGCTCTCGGTGAATGTGTCCGTGTCCAAAAAAGATTTAATGTACTGCACATCAACCTATTAATCAACTTTAAAGTGGATTAGATTTTTTTTGTCCAAATCAGAGATTGTCCTAGACAATAAAAAATAAATAAAAATAAAATAACTATATATATATATATATACATATACATATACATATATATATATATATATATATGTATATATATATATATATATATATACATATACATATACATATATATATATATATATATATATATATATATATGTATTTATTTATTTATTTATTTATATATATATTTAGATTTTAAAGAAATACTGTACACCACTTTACACTTAACTTGACTCAAGTTTTGGTGCCATGTCTAAAGCTCCCGTGTAATTTACACGTTGGCTTGGAACGCAAAGCAAAATATTGACCAAGCGATGTTTCATCAGTCAAACTGCCACTGTAGTCGGTCCTAGAGTTAGAATGATTCCTATCCGTCAACCTTTACTATTGTACAGACGATGTTGAACTTGAATTTAAACATTCTTAACTGTCAGAAAAACAAAAGTTATTTGACTTACTTTACTTCTTAATAGGGGGTGTTGTCAACATGGTAGGAACCTATAGGAATACACGAGGAGCCTGAGGCCTATTTAAAAAAAAAAAAAAACTAAAAAAAGTTCAACAATGATGGGACAATGTAACTTTCGAGGAAGGTTTTAGAAGTGATCATTTGATGATGTATAGAAATAAAGTGTTGCATATTATAGTTCTCCTAATTATTGTGAGAAATCATGAACATAAGTGTCTTCACATATGGTTGGTGACCCCCTGTTCTATAGTGTACTTGACAAAAAAATAAGAAATAAAAAAAAAAACATGAAAAGTTCAAGCTTTGGACAAAGTGCTCACAAGATACATTGCCGCCTCGCGTGACCGTGCATGACAGCGCTTCGAAAGGTTTTCTGTGATTCTAAAGTCCTATTAACAGATGCGCCCACACTTATTCCGCAGGCGTTTGTGTGCGTGTCATCAATCATTACATGGTCATAACACAAGCAAGTCTGCAAGAAGATGACTTAGAAGGTGAGTCAGGATGATTCTTTCATCCTCCACAAACCACGAGAAGCTTAGTTTCCAACACCGCTTTATGTACTGATTTTTAACTTTCTGGCAACCTGGATTAAATGTATTCCATTGTTTTGGCCTTCATGGCAAAATATAAATACAATCATTTCAATTAACGCGGCATTGTGGACAACTGTGTGAACGACCAGAACGATTGCCACAAGACTAAAAAAAGATAAATGGTAAATCAACTGTGAATCAAACTCACCAATTTTTACTCATGTCAGGAACAAACAGAAATTCGAATTGTATTTTCCCTCCAAACTCAAAGAACAGGCCGTCCTGCCAGAGCACACCTTGCACTTATGTAACTGCATGCATCACAGTGTGCATGTTTGTGTCTGTCCGGTCCAAGAGGGAGAGGTTGAGGTGTGTGCGTGTGTGAGTGTGTGTGTGTGTGCGCGCTTGGGGGGGAGCGCAAGCAATCAGAGCTCCATTTGTTTCTGCTCTATAAACTTTAAGATGTAAATATGGCACATTAGAGGCATAAAGACCATTAAAAGGGAAGTTAACCCCCCCAATTTATTTGCAATAAAATGTTGTCTGTGGCTTCGCTAGTCTAAACATGCCATTTTGTTTAATATCACGTTTGGGGAATATGAGTTGAACAGTAAAGCCCACCTGTTTTTAGCCATGTCGGGGGGCAGACATTTGATCAGTTCTGTCGACTGAAAATGACATCACAGTTGCTCAGGGTTAAGCAAACCACAAATCAGAGCATACCTGTTTTCTGAAGCTGAGCCGTGATTGGTCGTTATCTGAGCCCTGAGCAACCGTGATGTCATTTACAGTTGACAGGAAGTGACAGTGGCCCGCTGAGATGGCTAGAAATTATTGCTTAACTCATTTACCGCAAACATAATATTAATCAGAAAACCACGTTTCGACTCATGGGCATGTTTAAAACATATTCTTGAACAGAAAAATTTGGAGTTGACTTTAAATATGATGTAAATAATGATACATTAGAGATGCACAGACCATTGAAATAAGCTCAAAATCCGTAATATTGCTGTTATCATTTTCTCACTTTCAGGGGTGGAAGCGGGCATGAGTATAGAAATATACGGTGGAGATTGCCATCTAAATGTTGATGATGATTGAGTTTTTAGACATTAAGCAACAAGCTTTTTTTTTTTTTGCGGACCGTTTGCCAAAATCAGTAATTGCACATTAAAACATTTTGTGCCACTGCAGCCTAATTCTAGTACAATCAACAAATAAATGTTTCGTCAATACTGACATCCATTCAGATGCACTTCATTTTCAGCGCAAAACTGCATTCTAAATGAGACGAAGCTATGCCGATTGTTCATCATTCTCGCCTTCTGACTATCAGTCAGTATATGAGTGGAAGGCTCACACATGGTCCGGCTGGAACAGACGCCACATCCATCAGCACGGACTGTCAGAGCACAACTATACAGAGTTACTTACCGTCAACATCTGCATGGCGAGCCTTTGAGCTACGTCTGCTCAATGTTACTTTCCCCACTTTTGTCTCCCAGACAGTCTGCATTGTCCCCTTGGGGGCTGGACATGAGATAAACGAGTCCTCGCAAAGCGTTTTGCTGGGGGAGCCCTAACATGAAAGCATTTTGGGTTCACCTCGCCCCAATTGGCGAGTGGGCGATCAGTTGTCTGGCGACAAATTACTGAGATCCGAGGGGGTTTGAGAAAGGCCGCGCCCAATTCTTATTTATTTTCAATAAATAAAGAGAGCACGTGTTGAGCAGGGCCCAGCAGATGCGCCGAAGGAGTGCTTATGCAACACAATGGCCGCCAGTCCGCGCGCCTGCTTTACATTAAACAACTTGATTGTGGCCATGCACATGTGGAGCTACTCAAACAGAGGCACTTGTCTTTGATCCTTCAAGGTGAAAGCAAAACAACCGTGACAGACTCGTCCATGTGTTTAGCTGACATGTACAAAAAAAAAAATCACAGCGGCAGTCATACACAATGTGGAGACTGGCCTACCTTCAATTTGTTCAGAGGAAATAAAAACAATTTTCGCTACACATGTCGTTCAGCCATCATAAAACTTTTGAATAGTTAACAGGTGAAGTTTTTAGCAATATTTTGGTATATTAGGCATCATCAGATCAAAGCAACAGGTGGCTATAACAATAACCATAAAAGCCATTTTAGCGTTTCATGAGCGTGAAGTTGTTTTTTTACGCTTAATATTCACTAAACAATAATCCAAGATAGCTCTATGAAAATGTACAGTAGCTACTACCTACAAACAGTCAATGGAGCGTCCGTAGGGTCCCATTATAAATCAAACGGCGAATCAAAAGGTACCAGGTCAGATTGTTTCTGCATATAGTACCCCCCCCCCCAAAAAAGAAAAAAAAAAAATCGAGTTGGAATTTCCCCAGAAAGTCATGACTCAAAACATAATTTGCGTGTGGACCAAAAGTCAAAGAGGAAAATGATGTGGACTTTGTCTGTGTGTGTTAGTGGGGCACAGTACTTTAAACAACCCGCACAATCCTCACACACTCCGAATTTAAAGGGGCAGAAGGTTGAATCAATGAAATCAGATTAAGATTTAAAACAATCAAAATAACCCGCCTATGTTATCCAGCGCATGAAAAGGAAGTTAAAAATAGTGATAAAGTTGTAGTACAAAGATTTCCGGTTGATTTTGTGCCCAATTCCACTTTTGTGACTCAAGTCAGCAAAAGCAAATCGATCGACTGGCTCGAAAGCAGGGGTCACCAACCTTTTGGAAACTTACTTCTTAGTTACTGTTTAATGCGAAGGGCTCCCACAGGGATACATACTTCTGAAATAACAAATAGACGCAAATTAGTTTAAATTAGATTATTAATAATTAATGACATTCATTGAGATGAAAACACTGGTCACATTAACGATATTTCACTATAAGATTATCAACGATAATTTAATAATGCAGGAAACTTTCAGTGCTTTGTTCCTATTAGCGTTTTGATTGAGAACGGATGACTTCTACAATATTCCCAGTAAATCACAATGCCCCCCCACAGGTGAGCTACTTTTAGAACATGCCTGCGGACGACTGATGTGGTGATTGGGTACGACCTGGTGCCCCAGCTAAATGTTGGCGAGCCTTGATTGATTTTTGCAATCTGCAGCCCGCGTGAGGAAAAGCACTTCAGAGAATGGATGGATGGCAATATTAAAAAAAATACATTAAAAAAGTCAAACATGTTAATACTTTGGATATAAAAAAAAATCATGTGTGTGGAAAGCAGAGAGGGCCTAGGACACTGACTAATCTGATACGTGTTGGCCACAGTCTTGGAGTAGATGGCGGTTTGTTCCACAAGTGAGGAAAAGTTGGTTGGTCACTTATTGCGGGGAATTAAATACATATTCAGGGTATTTCTTTTGCCTTCTGACTGTCATGTTCATAGGGCAGCATGTTGTCCGTTTCACCTCAATGTTGAGCAAAATGTGAAGTTTTTAAAACTAACAAAAATAACATGATTCAACAAGTGGGACTCATATTTATAGCACACTAAAGTTCATATGAGTCAGTGTCTGGGATTAACTAGAGTCCTGCTTCCATACTGCAATCATCACCTGCTTAATGACACATGATGACAGAAAAGTAGACTTTCCCAGACTGGGAAATGGAAAAACTTTAAAAAAATAAATTAAAAAAAAGCATGTAAAAAAAGGTTCATCCAAAACATGAGCTATATGACGAAACTATCATTAATAACATGCTAATAAGACTGTAATTAGCTACTGTTTGAAGGATGATGACAGTTGGCTAATTGAATAATGTCAAAAAACGGAAAATACATCACATTTCACATATGGTGATTGTGGTAGAATCCGGGTTCAAAGTATGAAAGTTCCGGGAAAAATAGAATGAACAGAAAGGTCACATTTTCCCCAAACCACAAATACAAAGTGATTGATAGCACAGTCTTTAACGGTCACTGACAGCTTTGGTTGCCACGGTAATAGTCTTACATATATGTGCCATATTTCTTAGATAATTATCCAATTTCTGGGTTAGTCATTCAAACGCAGGACTCAATTTAATTGCATGCTAGCGTATGTTTTGAAAAAGGCGACTTTGAAAAAGACAGCTTGGGGTACGGAGTTAGTCACATGCCAATGACAGTCCCTCAGGTTCGAGGGCCGCTTTTGTGACAACCCAACAAGCGGTGGGTCAGAATCACCAACTTTACCACTATGTGATCACACAATGTCGGGGGAGGGATGTCACTAGTCACCGCACTATTCAGAGCAGGTGTGGGCAAACTATGGCTCAGGGGGCCGTATGCGGCCCGACGAACTTGGAAAAAAATTAAATGAATAAACCTTGTTAATATTTTATTTGATAAATTCTGTGGTTTTTCAAAGACATATTTTGTTGTAATGCTTTTGTTCAACTTTCATTTAAAATTATTAGTATTTTTTTTTCTCCGATGAGGTGAGGTTACTAAAACACTCCATCCATCTGCTCCTGGTCCGGCCCCTCTGTCAAATTTTCACAATTTTCAACGACTATTTTTTGTGAAGCTTGTCACAGATATTTAATTGAATAATATATGGGAATCAATGCAAAATCACCAAATATGTTGTGTATTTAATTCAAAGACTATTCAAATAGCTGTCTTTGACTCTTGAATCTGATCTCAATGGAGACATCTTTACCGGCATTTTTCTCAGAAACATTTCTCAAAACTGCCCACAAACACCAGCAGTGTTAGTTTGCAAGGCCCAGGGCTAACTTGTGCACCGTGTTTTGTTTTGAGATGACACGCTAACGATGGCTACAATATGGTACACGATTTGCAACGTATGTTCATTATTTTCCAAGTCAATCAAACTGGGTTAACGTAAAAATATTTTACTGGGTTAAAATAAAAAAATCGATGAATCTCCAGAGTTAACGCTTTAATTTTGACAGCCCTAATTATATGTATAAGTCAAAACCTCTCTTATGCACCGCTATTTACATTTGACACATAACCTTTGTGAAGTCATCAAAACAACCATCACCGGAGAATCATCATAAATTACAATGACAGACTGCTCCCAGAACATTCCGACAGCACGGCAACAACTTTATAGCAAACTCAGATGACATGCTTCGGCAAAAGATCTGTTTCAACTCGTAGAAATCTTCTCCCCTCAGAAAACAATTACCTCCACATCCAGAGCTCTCCTATCAGACAACTGGTCCCTCCACAACTTGAACTTGCGCAATCTTCGTCATGTTTGGTTTACATGAAAAATTTCTTTTAAGCTTTATACATCCCGGATGCATTACATACAACTGTCCTGTTGTCATCTTTTTTTTTTTTTAAATCAATTTTAATTTAAAGAACTGAACCTGGACCATCCAGACGACAACTCTGAAATATTGCCTCTCACCTGCAGCTGGGGCTCAAAGTCAAGGCACGGTCGCACTGTCTATGTTGCATGAGCGGCTATTCTATCCATAGCCTGAGGGCAGGCATACAGATAGACAAAAAGAGAGGGGGGGGTTGCACAAGGCCCAGGAATATTCAAATCCCAACACTGACTGCTGATTTGGATAAGAGCTGTTCCAAATTTGACACAGAGAAGGATTTGTTTGAAACTTTTCTACTGTTTAGGAGAAGGTTGGCGTTTGCCAGGAGAGAGGCTGGTGTGTTGATATAAGAAGCAGATGTGAAATATGCACACTTGGGAAGAAAAACAGACAAAGTGCTGTTCCACTCAGACGTGGAAAAACAAAAGCCGCCATTGTAAATTCGAATGTTCCACACCTGCCTTAACTTTGACCAAGAATGAATGGAAACTTAATGAAAAGTAAAAGTCATACGATAAAATGAAGTGCATATTCAAGAGTTACCTACCATAGAAAACGGCACCTTCCCAGTAAGTACAAGCCTTTGCAGTTTCACTGGAAGTATTTGTCAATATTGACAAGGTCAAAAAGGACGCAGTGAAGGTTAAAAGTTCTAGTTCCGACCCGAATCAAACTTGCTCTTGTTGCGTGCCGAGTTTCCAGTCACTTTCCGGCTTGTATGATATTCCTAATCCACAAAAGATGACAGTGGATGTGTTCACTTAGTTTATGACAGCAGTCTGACAGCCACACGCGCTAACACACAGGCAGAAAGTCACAAGCCCCGCCCACCTTCCCTTCCCCTTCCCAATCACACCCACACAAACTGACTCACATCAACTCCCATTTGGCTCCCTAACGTTCTGGATGATCCACATCAATTTAGCCCCAACTTAGAGGGAAAACCGGCTTTACCGTTGGATATTTTGATCTTATTGACGTTTTCAAAAATGTGATATTCAAGATGCCGCAAAGGTCAGAACAGATTTAAATCATACTTGGAGAGAATTCAGAACAGAAACGCTAGATAACTGACATTAGTGATTCTCCTGTGGGTCAAAATCCTAAAAGTGAAATGCACATACCTGTAGTCATCTCTTTTTGATTTAATCACTTATTATTCCACAAGGAACCGGTTTTGGAAACACAAAACATCCTGTTCACAAACAGTGTAAACCAGGTGTGGGCAAACTATGGCCCGGGGGCCACATGCGGCCCGTTAAACGTTTTAATCCGGCCCGCCAAACTTGAAAAATAATTAAATGAATAAACCTTGTTAATGTTTTATTTTCTAAATACTCTGGTGTGTCAAACACATACATTTTGTTGTAATGCTTTTGTTCATTTTAATTTTAAAGAAATTTATTTTTTTTCTCAGATTACCAAAACACTGCTCCTGGCCTGGCCCTTTTGTCAAATTTTAGAACCCATTGTGGCTCACCAATCAAAAAGTTTGCCCACCGGAAATGGGAATTTGTTGTTTTAATGTAAAAATGACCACTGGGAAAAGGGTTACTTCAAAAAAAAAAAAAAATCTATAACAACTATCCAATCTATAACAAACGTCACTGCATTTTCCACATGGAGCAGGTTGAGCACTCGCACATCAAATTAAATAAGAAAAGTAAAATAATGATTTGGGAGTGATGTCATTCCCAAGCTCAAGCTGTAAACGTTCAAAATAAAAGTCGGCGCAGCAAGGCCGCTCTTTTGTTTTTTGGTCATTTAAATCCCTCGCAATTAGCTTGCTCGCAAAAACAAGGGGGCACCCCCAAGGCAGAACTGGGAGGGGGCACATGTTTGCGATCGGTTAAAGGAGCGGGTGGCTCTTAATGCCTAACCCCCCCACATCAGTCACTCAAAATAAAGCAACCTGTTGAATCCATGTCCCCCGCTGTCAGTCTTAATTCGAGGAGGCTACTCTTAAAAGAGGGGAGGGCAGCAATGCAATTAACGTGAAGGATTACACCCCACTGGCAATGCCATTGTTGGACGAGGAATGAATAGCTAGGGGGGTCGGGGGGGGTGCTTGCCTCTGTGACCCGACCTTGGCATTAACCCCCTGACCGACCGTGAGCTTCGAATTCCACCATTCTTCCCGGGAAGTTTGCAGTGCAAGGGCAAACAAAGGAGAGCAGTAGTGTGAGGATAACGAGGATGAGCACGTCGGCATAAGAAAGAAAAAAACGCACACAGGGGATTAAAAGCAAATATTTCCCCTGAGATACCGCTGTTAGTTTCCACATATTCTTGGCCGAGCAGCTGGTTGCTTGGTTGGCTTCAATTTTGGAGAGTAGTTGGGCAGCCATAATCATACATTGGAAGTTTTTTTTTTCTTTAAAAAAAAAAAAAAAAAAGCTTTGCACTGCATCTGGAGCCAAGCGGTGCAGATTTAACATTTCATTAAGCCGCAGTTAACATGAGCTAAACATGATTGCAGGCTCGTTCGGAGAGGGCTTGTTATCTTAGCCCCTCCTCGCTTGGGGCCCGCTCTCAAGTCTCTGACCCCCGACTCGTGGGCCCCTACAAGGAACGTTTTCATCGGAGCGCCGGTCAGGTAGTCTCTTCCTGTTATTCCCTTGTCTGTCGCAATGCTTCCGGAATCTTGACTGGGACGCAATTGAAGGGATGAATTGGCGTCATTTGTGATGACATTTTCCAACCAAGGTATGTTGGAAAAGTTGCCACATGATGCCAGTTGACTTCAGCAATAGTTAATTCCAGGGGGAAAAAAATGTCTTAAAATTTGGACCCTAAAAAAAATTCCAGGTTCTCCTCCCATATGTGTCATGATGGCAGACTGATTCGCGCTGCAGCGTCATTATCATCTCATCATCAATGGTTGGAAAACTACTAAGTGGCACAAAACGGTGATTAGTGTGCGGCTGACAAAATGTGTCAGTGTCATGGAAAGCCTGTTGGAGCATGCGGAGGTCACGACTAAGACTTTTTTTTTTTTCTCCAGGGTATTTATTGAGAAAAACAAGCATTAGTTGACTTGTTTGGGACAATCAGGGCAATGCGCATTCGAATTAATACAATTTCTTTCCACCAAAAAAAGGACAGATTAAAATGTGGGCATTTGTGTATTAACTGAACATTGATTAAAAACTGTGTCACTTTGTCTGTTTGTTTACAAAACATCTGACCTTGAAAATGCCTGAAAATAGGTCTCGGAATGGAAGTTTCTGAAAACAACAGTTTTTAATTCCATGCCCAAAGCAGAAAATGGTTGGCAGTGAAAATGCTGGACATGTGCAAGTCGTCTGTTTTCAAAGACAATCACTATTTACAGTGTTGTTGTCAATCCAATGTTTGCCTTTTCATCGACAATACCACTTGAATCCATTTTAAAAGTAAAAGTAGTTTCCTCCCTAGATAGAACCTCCTGTAGTTGAATTTGGAATGAGGAGTTGAGAGACGTTTTCCCGACAGTGGTACGGGTATTTTTTACGGCACCACTTGAGCACAACAGCATGTCAGCGCTAGTCAGGTGAGATTTTCAGCAACGGCGGCGGAACAGAAGAGCTAACCACCAAGCAGGGACAATGAGAAGGTGAGAAAGAGCGAAAATTAGATAATGCACATTGTGACGCAAAGAAGGCGTGAGTGACAACATAGGGGAGCCTTGCGCCCCAGATGTTTGGAGGGAAGGGCCTGTTTCCATGGAAAGCCAAACCTTCCAACTTGTCTTGTTTGGTCCTGTCCCGAGACAAAAAAGACAAGCAAGCCGGGACTAGCACCAAACGCAAACTGACGCAAATCTAGCGAGGACTGCTTCAACTCGAGGGTAAACACAAACGGCATCGCCGCTAATACACCCCGCAGGCGGGTTTTAATCTCCTGGATTTACGGCAACCCGCAGCAAAGTAATCCAAATAGACAAGAAAATGTCGCGAAAACACATGGTAGCACAATCAGCGAAGGCGATGAGGGGGAGGGGGGGCACCTTTGTGTGATTGCGGTAAATAATTGTGCTGGTAGACTAAATCAGCTCTTTTTGAGTACGGCTTGTTGACAATTGATGCTTTTTCTTAACCGCTGCCATAAACTAAACTAAAAAAAATGAATTTTGTCAATTTTAAATCCTATAGTGATTTTTTATTTTTTTTATTCATCCGCAAGGTTGTCAATGCCGCCATTTTGTTGAGCAACATGAGTTATCAACACCACACTGCCAATCAGTAAAGGTTATTATAACTAGCTTAGTAGCTTTGTCTGTTATTTTTCTTCATGAGGAGGGCAGGGAAGGAGGTCTACTTTTGATAAGGTGCTTATTAATTTTAAGTGGATTCAAAGCTGGAAGTGACTATTTGAGGAAATCATTTCCACAAAAGGCACTAAAACAACATCCAAGACGCATGAGATTTCAACCGCACCGCAGCATGCAAATGGTAGAATCCTGTCTAAGAATTTGTCATCCCAACCCCCCATCAACCAGGAAGTAGTTTGCCAACTGACTAGCAGATAACGTGAACAAATAGGCCTGGAGAAAATTATTTTCAGTTTTGTACTGGATTTTATTGTATATATTTTGTTCGATGCTAAAGTGTTGGTGTTGTGCAAACCAGGTAATGGCTAGCTAAAACACAGACAGATTTACACCAACCTTTGCATGGGTCAATCTATGGCGATATATGGCTGTCCAAATCTGCCCAGAATTTGACCAAGTCATGCTGAGTAAGTTTGCTTTTAGGGAGAACAATAAATCCAGCAGCAGAACTGTTAGCTTAGTAACCATAACTTTGGCGGATTGCTGTTTAAGGTCTGTTACGACTGAAGCATAAATGACTCGAAATGAAAAAATAAATAATATGAAGAGTACCAGCTTTGATTATAAATCCTTTTTTATAGCCCAGAAATACCAGAACAAACACTCCTGCTCTTACCTCACACCTCCATGTCATAAATTCAGGAGGAACATTAGAAATTGTGACATTGGGGAATATTACATCCTCAAAGGCCCGTGGCAATGTGAGTCAGGCCATGAAGACGCGTCCAAGAAAATGTCACGGTTCAACTGGAATATTTTTAACGAGGCTCGATGTGTGAATCTTGACATGACCTTCCCAAATAAGCAGACAGAACTCGACTATTTTTGTAACTGCAGACGAATGTAGGCCTATCCTCAAGCTCCGTTATGGTAATTTAATGAACTGTCAATTATTGATTCCCAATAGTGAGAAGAAATTATATTGGTAATTAGACCAAGAGCCTGACATAATACACCAACGTGACTTGAGTGGACCGTGTTCATTTTAAACCAGTTTTTCAACTGAGCCGCTTAGTATGAAGGCAGTGAACCTGTTCAAGTGTAAAAAAAAAAATATTTAAAAATAATTTGGATCTTGAGTGTTTGGTATTCATGTAATTACCATACCAACATGTAACAAAAGTGTAGGTCACGTGTGGGAAAACTACGGCCCGGGGGCCACATGCGGTCTGTTAAACATTTTAATCCGGCCCGCCAAACTTGAAAAAAAATTAAATGAATAAACCGCGTGAATGTTTTATTTTCAAAGACATGTATATTGTTGTAATGCTTTTGTACACTTTCATTTAAAATTAAATGTATTTTTTTTTCCTCCAATGAGGTGAGGTTACCAAAACACTCCATCCGTGTGCTCCTGGTCCGGCCCCTCTGTCAAATTTTATAACTCATTGTGGCCTGCCAATCAAAAAGTTTGCCCACCCCTGGTGTAGATGGACCATGACATTCAACAATCGCCTGTGAACAAAGGGCTAAGTGATATATTATAGCAATAGCACACAGCAGGATGGTTTGATTTAAAGCTTATATTATTTATAACTGGTCATGCAGAAATTCAGTGTGGGGCTCATCTCACATCCCAGGAACATGTTTTCAGAGAACAACCCGTTAACGTCACTAGCAGAGGTGGGCACTTAAACCCTTTTTTTCCCAGTCAGTCCACAGCCCTAGGGCCGCTATCTCGGTACCTAGCCGGCCTCGACCCTCCTGACATTTTTGTAGCCACCAACGAGCTTCTGGTATAACTTTGAACAGCTCTCTTCTTTCCCCTTGCCATCACCTCTTCTCCACATTTCTAATGACCTTCTGCACACATGTGCATACAATACATCCTTTTTGCTACATTGCATTTTGGAGTACTCGAGTGACAGTAAATGTTTGAAAAACGTTCAAACCCAGACGTTATGAACTCTCCATGGAGAAAAGGTATATACAAATACAACATCCTACATTCCCCACCTTTCCGCTTCCCTTTGTCTCCACAGAGAGGACTACTCATTTAAAAAGGGGAGAATCCACATGATGCCAGAGGTAGCAGGACTGAGAGCAGGACAACCAAAACAAGCAAGCAGCGAGCAGGCACCGTGTCCGTCTGCCTCCGTCTTCTGGCCAGACTCCCATTGTCAAAACTGGCGGCTTCGAAGCAGTAATTCATTAAACGGTCCAGTGGGCAGACACAAAAGGCCCGACACCTCTTTTAAATCGCCTAAAAGAAGTGCAGCAGCTTTAGCCCTCGGCCTGACCTTGGAGATCAAGTTTAGTGTTGCCGAATCTGATGAGGAAATCAACAGGGGAGAGGGTTGTCATGTGCTGGCTACTTTATTGCAGTTTCAGTTTACCCACTCCGATTACAAATCTCAGCCAACGAGTATGAGGTGACTGGTAGTTTATGGTCACATCATCGTAAAGCTCTAATTTTAATCATCTGTCAATCAACACTGTTCTCCCATTCCTCAGTCATCTCTTAAATTTTAAATAAGTGATTCTTTGTCCGCACTATCTGACGCTGAGTGTGAACTGAACCCACACCGCCTGCCACAAAGTCAGACAAATGTACCGTCACACCACCAGGGACCTATAATGCAATCCTGACGAGACATTACGGCCGGCCCGGGAATACGACAGCCATTCGAGACAATCCAACCATTTTCCCGGTATTCCCGATGGCCACCACATCCTTGAAGTGTATGATGGCTTATTGAAATTTAAGTCCTCAAAATACTGCACGTAACAGTCCCAAAAAAATGCAATGCTGAAATATTATATATTTTTAAATCATCCAAGTTGCCTATTCCTGCCTAGGAGTATCGAGCTAAAAGCTTCTTCATCCAGATCTTATCATGTAGTGTCTTATTTGCGATTCTTTTAAGTTTTATATGACAGCTATTTTTTTTAACATATTTATGTAGGAGCGAAGAGGTTGTTTGAAGTGCAAGGCGCCAACAACGGTTCTGTGGTCCAGCAACCGAGTCGCTTCTGACTACACTTAGCATGAGTGCCTTCCAAGCGTACATGCAAAGGTGTCAATTCCAAAGACTTTGCACTCTCACATCTGCAATGTCTGCATCTTCAGATTTCAAAACCCACGTCATCTTAAACATAAGCTGGCAAAATTGTATTTTGTGAAATGTAAATATCCCATGAAAAGTTCCGTGTCTTCTTTTGATATCAATTCTACATGATTAAAAGGCCATTTAAGTTCAGGTGGTCTTCTTACCTTTGAGGCCCTGCGTCGGTCGGGGCACTCGGGGTGCTGGCACACCACCCAGTCCTCCTCCTGAACAGGCTTGTCATCTGAAACAAAACAAAGAGGCACATTCAAACATTTGCCACTAAACAAGCAACCTAATTTCTAGTTAATTGCATGCATTCATAAACACTCTTTTTTTGGGGGGGTAAAGTTGTTGAAAATATTTCCTGGACTCGCCGCGTGAGTTAACAGTATGTATAGACGATGTGTGAGGGGGAGGTGCTGGCGAGCGTGACCGAGCGGCAATACAGAGCAAAGTGATACAGAATAAACAAAAGCTTCGAGGGAGCAGGAGGGGGGCGGGGGGGGGGGGGGGGGGTCACTAATGGGAGGAGATCAGAGGGACATGAATAATGAGTGACAGGACTGGAAGAAAATGGAGCAAAGGAGTAGAAAGCGCCATCCCGCTTTCTTTAACAAAGTACACTCAACTCCATGGTCCACAATAACAAATCACTCTTGTCAAATAAACCGCCAAAAGCTACTCTGCGAGTCAATTCCGAGGCCTTTAATCGCCTTGTTTATGTCTACATCGTGTGCGGGTACATACAGGACATGAGATAAAAAAAAATAACAAAAAGACGTTTTAATCCGTCTGTCTAATGAGGCTTCTCTTTGCACAGGGGGTGGTCATAGAAGGGTAGAGTCACCTGTTGCCTCTCGAAAAGAAGGCGACTATAATATTCCACCGCTAAGTCTAAGGTAAGGGGCTTTCAAAAGGTTGCAGTTGAAACATGAAGCTGAACACTTTTGGGGCAAGAGGAAAAAAAAAAAAAAAAGACAAAGTCGGAAAGTCTCTGAGTGATCGACTTGGCCGCAGCGACACTGACGGGTCAAAGGTGCTGGTGGGAATGAGGGGCTCAAACGCTGTACAAAGTAATTGCTGCAGACATCATGGTCGGCAGTTGCTTCGGGGAGGATAAAGGAAAACCCGTCTGCACTCGGTAGCGGACTTCCTTAAACAAAATGTGGTCTCGCGATGTGCTCCAGCAGCAAGTTTCTAAACCAACTTTTCGAGAAAAGACCACAAATGGAAAGATGCACCCCAGATTACAAGGGATCGGTTTTTTAAAATTGCATTTGATTACATTTGTTTTGTTGACTATGAGAAGAATAATTCCAAATATTTTCAATTTAATATGGGGTGCAACCTTTTCAACAGAGTTGCTTCAGTACGCAATTTCACAAAGTGAATTGAATGCATTAACTCATTTTTAACACAAACGTAAATCGATTGTTAAGCCTTTACATAATTCCAAAACCACTCCTCAATCTAAATAAAAATATTTAGGCATTAAAATGCATACCATATCTTAAGTAAATCTGAATTTCTGTTGACGCCCATCAGCATCTCAACTGCTCAATGAAAGAAATTAATATCGAAAAAATTGCTGTCAAAGAAAATTGACTTTTTTTCCCCCGATTTTCATAAACTGCGCCCCCATCTTCCCATTGACTTCCTCATATTCATGCTGACGTTCCCTCTCGCACTCTCTCTGTCTGATGAATCGGAATTCCTCAACTCAGCAGTGCTGATGAAGCCAAAAGCTAACACAAGCTATACACGGACACACACGTGACAGTGCACAATGAGATCGCACACGAAAGAGACAGCGGAGAATCGCTATGCCGCCAGCTACAAACGGGAGGTATTTGCCAGTGGAAATGAGTCTTTTTACTCACGTGCGAAACAACAGGTGGATTTCAGGAGAAGTACAGAGATGGAAAAAAGGCAATCAGGAGCTGATTTGTTGGGGCGGATAAATGCTTGGAAAAGTAACGAATGTTGTTTTCATCAGGCTGCAAAGACACTTGTGATGAGTTTCAACAGCCACACACAGTTTTTCTTGTCACAAATAGGTTTGACATGTTCAACATTTTAAACATGTTTGCAACCTTTAACGAAAAAAGAAAATTAAAAAATTCGCTATGGGGCATTCATTATTGGTGGGGGAGTTTCGCTGTATGGTTCTGGATCAGACATTTGGGTTTGATCTGTGTAGTTTTCTTAAGAATCAGTTTCCATATATTTGACTTGAATTTAAACCCACTTGAAACATAAAATGGACATTTGTGCAATGATTCAGACGCGCAGATGGTTCATTTCGTATGCACGCCAATGGTAAATATCTCTTTGAAATGAGAAGATGATGTCATCTCATTTGCCCAAAATGTTTCAACCTCTCTCTTGCCCCACTCAAGTCAATATAATGAACCCCTGCACACGGCGCCATATTTAATATTGTAAAAATGCCACCACGTGACGCTGTGTTTTGCGTGTATGCGTGTTATTCCACAGACGCGTGAACGTAGTCAGTTAGCAACAATGGTGCGAAATTGCTTCGCCTAGTTAGCATGCCGCCAACAAAAAGTATGAAAAATGCTTAAACTTGGATTGACAAATTGGACTGATTGTCATTCTAGCTTTACAAAATCATATGTGTCTGGCGTAGCTGCGTCTGGGAGCGAGCGGGCGGGTTTTCTCCACTGAACTGGGGTCATGAACTGAAAAACTGAGAAGGACGGCCCGGGGCGATCACGGTTGGAGAAACTTGCTCCTCGTTTTATGCTTTGAAGTCAAAGCTTCTGACGCGTGATCCCGGGGGCAATTTCGATGAGCCAAATTGGCCCTTCGCCAGCCTGACGAATGTGGGAAATACTCACCTGGACATGTTTAATATCGACAATGGCGATATGGCGAACGTAGAACGTGCATTTTCTCAGGAGGTTCCAGTACAAGTCACGTCTGACTAAAGGTACATGTGAACATGTTTTACAACGCAGAAGCTGTGTCGGGAGGATGTTCGGCTGTCAACCTTTCCCCACATATTCATGGGGAATGTTAAGAATGCCACACAAAACTTGGTGACGTCTCAGAACACGGGATGGAGCAAGCTCCTCACCTTCAACAAGAAGGTGTTTTTATTTCTCTTTGCATGATTGTCAGCACAAAATTGACACGGTCAACTTGTGCTGAAATCTGGGGAGGGCGACACATTACAATGAGTGCGAACGGCAACATCATAAACATTTGGCACTGTTATCTAAAAGCTTTATAGAGGGTTTGATCTTCTTAAAATATTGCATAGATCTGAAATCATTTTTTTTCGTTCAACTCTTTGAGTCCCAGCCAAATGGCACAGTCGAATAACTCTTAATAATTTACGTTAAACACTAATTTGAATTTAAAAAAAAAAAGGATACTTTGGGGAGCTCATGCCTGCTAAATGAACTTCACAAGATTCAGCAGCACGGAGTGAAACAATTCTCACAGGCACTTCATTCAGTGTGCATGCGGGAGTTTTAATTTATTCTAACAGCGTTGTTAAAAGGTCTAAACGTGGTTGATAGCATTTGCGCTTAAATGGAAACCAGACTGAAATGAGGTGAGGTGCTTCAAATGTTTGTCTCTGTGAGGAAGTTAACGAAAATGTCAAGATTGAAAAGAAACATTGTCAAAAAAAAAAAAAAGAAAGGCTCTTTAGTGTGAGGATATTAAACATCAGGGCGGGTACGCACGAAAGACCTCTCCTCCTCATATTCACATTAGGATTGCAAATTAATCAAGCATGTATTTTGCATGATCTGGTTGTTGTGTGACACACACACACAACCAGAGGCAGAGTTCCGATTTACCATCTGGGTCCTTGAATTTTCCAGGACCGCCTAAACGTTTAATTATAGCGCTTAAAAACAAAAATAAGTGATCACTTCAATCCACAAAAATTCAATACAAATATCAATTGCTGTTTTTGAGTAAGAACGCCTAGAGAAGGGACAGGTGACCCTCTCGGGATGTGATGGCGGTAGCAGCTCAGATCATTGGATGAGTTGGCAAGACTCAACGTTCTTTGCCTTCCTGTTTTTGGTTCAGTCCGCCACACGTGCATCACTTCCTTAGTTGCCACATCTCGGCACGTACAATATCAAGCCGCGGAACAACCAAGTGAACTATATTCCAGAGATGGGTGGTGGCGGAGGACACTTTTCAAGTCGAAGGATTCCGACAAATCACGTTGCATTCAACAGACTCGCATCACGGAGAGATGACAGCGGTACCGTCGGCTCGGCAACGGTTCGGTCGCCATGTTCAAAAGCAGTCACGAGGAGATTACTGCATAGCCCAAATATTTGAGGGTATTTGCGTCACAAGGTACAGTAAGTGGACAAAAGTGCAATGAATATTATGTAACGTAGCAATCTTTCATCTTTAAGGCTCTTATTTAAGATCTGTCGCGAAATACTAGATTTGATGAAATTCAGACTTTATAGCCCCATCATAGGAATGTGATGAAAATCATGTGAACGCAGAATGATACACAAAATCATCGCCATTTCCTGTCAAATCACGTTAACCGACGCCATCAACTCACTTTCTTGTTTTGATTCAATAACACGTACACCCATCTTATATACAACCAAATATTTCAAACAAAGATAACACAATTCAGAAGATCTTTAAATCATTCACTGCCAGCCCAGGTAAACTGAATGGACTTTTTGGCTTCTATACCCGTCAATGGCAGTGAATGAGTGAAATCTTAAAAAAATAAAAAAAATAAAACAAGAAAATAAAGTGCAATATTGCAGTCAAACACAAAATAAAGTTACAAGAGCAAAATGAAGTGATGAAATGGAGTACATCGGAGACAAATGACAGTCAAACAAGCTTTTGCATCCAGGCCAACTGCCAGCTCGGAATTTTTTTTCTTCTTTTTTTTTTTAAAGTTTACATAGTGGTAACTGTTGGTTAACCAAAGCATGTTAAGAATAAAGGCGTAGTCTTATGTGACACCCTGTTGCATGTGACCATATAACCTTGAAACTCAAATTACAACTGGGTTAGGTTGAAAATGCTAATTGCGAAGATGTAAAAAGCAGTCAACAAATTCATACTTTAGTCGAAAATGAACTGATCAAAACATCTCCGTGACAGTCGTCTGCCAAAGCGTTTTGCGTTAGCAAAACATCGTTCTTAAGACCGGCCGGAAAGTTGCAGCGCTTTCAGGCTCGCTGGCAGGGTGGTTGAGGGACATTCCTTCAGAGCCCTGTGTTATCACATCCCTTTCACTAATGGCATGAATGAGGAAGGCCAGCGGAAAGCGAGTGCCCCTGTGCCACATCACTCCGAAAAAAAAAGCAGAGACAGGATACAGAGAAGTGTTTCAGTGCAGCTGTCCACTTTTCTTGCGCAGTAAATTTTTCATCTGTGTGTGTTGCATTTGTGTGGGGTTGTCTTCCTGCCAAGGTGGCTGAGCAATTTCCACAAGAGAAAATGGTTGAGGGGAAAAAAGGCCTTTCCATGATGAAGGTGAAATAGTCTCCTCAAAATAACACTGCTGGGAAGGGGCGGGGGAAAAAAAAAACTAAACAGTCCAATACAACAAAATGAAGTCATGTCTGACGGTTGCAACGTGCGCCATCAAACAATGAATTGCGCAATAATCGCACATGTGCAACAAATGTCGAACAACAAACGAACAATGGAGTTGTGTACAAAACATTCAACTAACGTTGAGGCACAATAGGAAAAGTAACAGAAGATGTGGAATAGCGACCACACTCACCACACTTCTTCTTTTTTAATACTAGAAGCTCATATTGACCAAAGCCTCCCGTTTATGCACCGGAGATTCATTGCGGCTGGGCGTTGGCCAGGAACTGATGACAGTGACTGGTGACTGTTGCATCAAACAGGCAAGAAAGTGGACCGCAAAACTACCAACGTCTAGACTGCTCGCAGTATTACAGCATCTAAAATGTATTTGTTTTAATCTGTGACGGGAGGTTTGGTTGTCTGGAATTTGGTCCTGTTTTGGAAAAAAAAAAAAAAGAATCAAAGTGAGTAAAACAAAAATCTTTTCATACTTAATCGCTGACAACATTGAAACATCATTATTATTTTGTGGTTTTTGGTTCAATAAGTGATCAACCGTATGATGATAACTTTTTATTCTCTTCTTCTCTTAACATCCCTTTTCGAGGTTTCTCGTGGAATACGTGTAGCAAAAAGCAATACAGACGCGGAGTTAATGTGTCGAAGCTTGCTGAACTAAGACAAGCCGCAGTCCGGCTAACAAAATGTACAGCAGTCGTTGGGATGGCAAACCTCTGTGCGACTTCAGGGATATTTTTTCAAAAAGATTTTGGGGATATTCCCAACTAAACCTCAGAGATGTTCGCCTATAGAAGTTCCATTGTAATCCCAAACTGACACGCTTAAAATAATGCATCATCCAATTTCACTTTCAGGGAGAAACTCACACAAGGATGAGTTGATAATCTTACCGCACAGATCATGGATGGCATCCAGGGATGACGACCAGAAGTAGCTCTCTATTCCCATTTGGGAGCAAGATGATGGTGTTGGCTCCAACTCATAAGCGCCGCGCTTCTTCCAGTACAGGAACATTTCGCTGACTTCAACTAATTCACTCGATTATAATTATCAATGAAAAGATCAATCTTTAAAAATTTGGCTACAAAGTGAGATTTGACCCAGCTGTGAGTCACCTGTGGAGTTGCTGACCAGCCTGCACATTCCTTCCCACAATGAGCTCATCTTTCAAAATCATAAACTTGCCAGTTCAAACTCAGCTGCCAATACACTCATTCCAAATATCCACCTGCACGATGACCTCATGCAGCCTTTTGCCGTCAAGCTTCTTCTTGAAAGAGCTCCTCTCAAGAAATCAAGTTCAATTCTAAATCTCAAAAGTCTTCAAGAAATAAGCAGTGGTATCGGATGATGTCATCATAAAAGTCACTCCCATGCCGCCTCTTGTTAAGCCCACCAGTCAACACCTTGTCAGACGCCTCAAAACCATTCAAGAGCGATTTCTTCCGCCATCGCCGCTCTCCCGGAGACTCGACCTTGCCTCTGATCAGAGTTTTCCCCGACTGTACGACGCTTGTGCGAGCCAAGCTGCTTGTGTAGGATGTCTCGACCATACGGGGGCTTTTAGGGCCCACGCGGTCAGACAAGTCATGTATTCATGAAGGGCTGAGATGCATGCTGGGGTAGTCTGAGCCGATGGCTTTTGGACTGGACTGCACAAAGATCTCTTTTGAACACTCCTCCTACATGCAGAGTGGAGTCCTTTTATATTTTGCACAGACTGTAAAGGGCTCACATATTCTGCTTTAATTTATGGCTATGCCCTTTAGCTGAATTCATTTTTTGAATGCGCCTCCTTCTGTGCACGGATGCAAACAAAAGGTAATGATGCTGATGATCACACTGACGATGTCAACAGGCTAAAACAATTTGCCGTGGCGAGAGGTGGGTAGTAATGCGTTACATTTACTCGGTTGCATTTTACTCAAGCAACTTGTGGGATCAATTGTACTTGTGCCAGAGTTGTTCTGGGTCAAAAAACGTTACTTGAGTACGAAGGGATACGGGGGGAAAAAAACAAATCTGTGTTGTTTTCTTCAACAGTGGCGATGACAAAAATATTTCGTTAACGCCCATTTTTTTTACGTGACGATGACGAGCTCAACGTGGCTCTTTGATGGCGAAAACATGACTTTTTGTCGACGGGACTAGACAGGACGAAATTGTTAGCGTGTGGTTCGTCAGTCGCGTTCAAAATTTTTGGCATCCCGTCTTATTGTCATCTGTCGTTAAAAAAATTGCATTGCCGGTGTTACACCGGCGCAACCTATCCTCGTTTGGGCACGCCCACCACCGGGACAACACGGAAGGCGCATGCGCCCAACTCACTCACACACACACACACACACACACACCAAACAAAAACACCGGCACAACAGAACACGAACACGTCTGCGGTCGTTCAAAAAAAAAAAAAAACGTCTGCGGTCATTTGTCTCGGCTCGCACGCACACACACACTTTTTTTTGACGGCCCATGGCGACAGTGACACTCGGTAGGCTACTTTGTTGTTGTAATAGAAAGCTTTTACAAATTAAGAAGACATTTGTTGGTGTAGTTGAGAGTCCATGTTGTTAAAACGTTTTTATTTGGTTTATTTATGTTGCTTTAAAGCCACAACAGTTGCCAAATATATATGCTTTAATTGTCTGCCTATTTTGGAGCAATGAGCATTGATTCCACTTTTATCAGTTTGTAACTAATTTAACTAAAATGGACTAAAACCTTTTTAAGTTTTCGTCGAATAAATTTATGAAAACTAGACCAAAACTTTTTTTTTTGGCGTTTCCGTTGTTTCTGTCAAATAAATTTACGAAAATTAGACAAACTTTTTGGGGCGTTTCCGTCAATTTTCGTCGAATAAATTTATGAAAACTAGACTAAAACTTTTTTTTGCATTTCCGTCCACTAAAACCAGACTAAAACCATTTTGAGTTGTTAAACTAGACTAAAACTTTTTTTGTCAAATAAATTTACGAAAATTAGACAAACATTTTTTTGCGTTTCTGTCAATTATCGTTGAATAAATTTACGAAAATTAGACAAACTTTTTTTTGCGTTTCCGTCAATTATCGTTGAATAAATTTACGAAAATTAGACAAACTTTTTTTTGCGTTTCCGTCAATTATCGTTGAATAAATTTACGAAAATTAGACAAACTTTTTTTTTGTGTTTCCGTCAATTATCGTTGAATAAATTTACGAAAACGAGACAAACTTTTTTTTGTGTTTCCGTCGACTAAAATTAGACTAAAACCTTTTTGAGTTGTCGTCGACTAAAACTAGACTAAAACTATCACAAATAGGAATGATTAAAAACTAATAAGCATTTTTGTCCAAATGACTAAGACTAAATCTAAAATGCCTGCCAAAAACAACACTGGAAAAAAAAATTGTACCACAAAATTAGAAAGTTGCTCCTCAAAAGAAGTCATTGGTATGCAAAACAGCTCCGCGAAAAAAAAAAAAAACAGAAATATTTTAAGCCTTGTTGTTGCCATTCATATGTCACCAGCTATTATTGCGACAAATTAAGTGAGTAATGATTATATAACTAGAAAGTCATGGTGACAGACACTAGAACTTATTTCCAATTATTAACTGACAAATTGGTTAAAAATTTGGACAAGTCTGAGGTGATCTCGAAATAGACTATTTAAGCTTAGATGTGACACTGAGTGATCACTCGCCTATTGCTAGACAACAACAACAAAAACAACATAGTGTTTTACGGTTCTGACACGCGGTTACTCGCCTGACTGCCGTTTCTCTCTACATAAGTACGATTCACTGGCGACCAGTTCAGGGTGTAGTCAAGTCAGTGCTATACATAGAAAATGGATGGTTGGATGTGTCATGGTTACCGAAGACATTTGCACAGTAATATAACCGTTTCCCAAGCGTTTCTCAAGGACTGACGCATTTCTAACAACGGGAGAAGGAATACTGTGCGTTTGAGTCTGGCCGGGCCGAGGGAAGGGAGGGACGCAGTCACATGGAGCAACCAACATGTCCAATTTTGGGATGAGAAATTAGAGGGTAGGATGAGAGGCGGCCTCGCTGCGCGGCTCTGGGCTTTGCAGACATGTGGTAATAATCAAAAGCAGCTTTGGGCATGAAGCTTCCCTTTTAATGAAGCAAGCAGATGTGAAGCATGTGAACTGGGTTGCCAACACAAGGGCCAATTTCCACCTCCTGCAGAAACAAAGGATGCGTGTGTGGGTGGGGGAAGGGGGTGCTGTTGGGGAGGGCAGAGGAGATGGGCAACCTCGCTTTCATCATCGGGTCAGTCACCCTTTCATAAGAAGACTCTCCGCAAACAATGCACCTGCATGTTGCTAACACAGAATTTGCATCTGATCTCACCCTCACAAGGTTTTCATTAGAAAGACGAACTCACATCCGCAAAAGAATACTTGATTTTTTAAACTAAGTACTGTAAGTACTACTCTCTTGGCAAACATTTGCTGCCTGTTGTGTGCATGCCTAAGCAACAGGTGGCGCTATAACCCCTACATGGAAAGCCATTTTAGCCATGGCATGCTCACAGAAGGTAATTTTATTTAAATTTTTTTTAGAAAATATGCAATTTACAAAGAACATGCCAGTACGAGCTCGTATTCTAACATAAAAAAACAACTGCCAGCTCCTAAAGGGGAGGGTTTTTTTTTTTTTGTTTTTTACAGTAATAGGTTGTATGCCCCACCATTAGTCTAAACACGACCTTCTGATTAATATTACATTTGTGGAATATGAATTAAGCAGCAAAATCCACCGTTTTTATCCAACTCACGGGAGGGCCATTTTGCCACTTGCTGTCGACTGAAAATGACATCACAGTTGCTCAGGGCTCAGGTAATGACCAATCATGACTCAGCTTCAGAAAGCAAGTGAGCCGTGATTGGTGGTTACCTGACTCTGAGCAACAGCAAGTAGCAAAATGGCCACCCCGAGACAGATAAAAACAAGTCCGAATTTGACATGAACTTAATTGAATTGGGTCGCCGCAAAAGGCTTACCGTAGCATACTTAAGAACTTTAAAAGACTGTGAGCCAGTCTGATAAAAGAGGGTGTGCCCAGTGCTAGTACGTGCCCCTTTGTAGGTTATAATTAGCATGGCAGCCCATCAAATGTACTGGAAATAATCTACTAGCCAGCAAAGACCAAACAACAATGAAAACGAACAAATAAATGAGCCATTTTATTTTATCTAACTGAAACAAAAACACCCTAAAACTTGGCTGGGTGCTTTCACTTTGTGCTACTTAGCGCAAAGATGCAACCATAATAATCTTCTGTTATTGTATCCGGTATCATGATGAGCACATTGGAAGCCAAAACAGCTCAAAGCACTCATTGTCATGCTTCTTTTTGTGTTGAATTTATCACTCGGGCCTGTACACGCTAATCATCCATTGTAAACAGTATTCATAATATAACGTGAATGAACTTTTGTTAAATACTGAAGCTACCAAGCAGTTTTCTGTCTGGAATAATACTAAAAGAAAAAACCACATTCTGATTTTTGTAATCATTGTTCAGCATGTTGCCACCATTTTACTCTCAATTCTTCATGCTGGCAAAAATATTTTGGACAATGCTTCCAACTTTACCCTGTGAGGACGGTTTGGGAAAGTACATTTTCTCTTCTAACGTGACTGTATACGAGTCCACAAAGTAAGGTCCAAAAAGGAAGAACAAGCCCATTGATATGAACCACAATGGATATTGCGTTACCATTTTTGCAAAGTCTATATCTAATAATCATACCCTAAATTCCTTGAAATAATTTACAGTAGCAATGATTGCATGCAGTAAACATGGGGGATACAATATCGACGCAAATTTTGGATTAAAGCAATGCTGGGATCAGCATGCAGATTTAATGGGGATAAATTAAGAACACCTCAGCGACAACAACATGTGATATTAAGAGCTAAAAAAAAAAAGAAAGAAAAACGTTTATTGAATTAATGTGCCGCAAAAACAAGACGAGTGACTTTTAAACTGCAGTGATGGGGGGGAGTGAAAGGGTAGCTCAGGAGTTAAGATCAGCATTCACCAGGCACCATGTTTGGGAGAAAAGAATGATGGGAAGAGACACACGAGAGAAGGGAGGGCGGGAAAAGGCCTCCAGCTGTGAGCGTGTTTATGACGGTGACTTCATCTGCGAATGAACACATAAAAAAAATGACACTGCAGTGCAGAGTTGACAACAGTGCCTTCACAAGCTCCAACCCTCACGCAACACTTGCACTGCTTGTAATTTGATAGGAAGCGCACACGCAGCTCAAATAAATACCATCAAATGATTATGGTCTGTTTGAAGTCACAAATGATTAAAATCAGTGCGCGGCAGTTGTGTTTCTGTCCACCAAGCAAACTACCATTGTGCTCGGTACCTCAACGGGATGCTAACAATGACTTGTGAATTTCAGGTGTTCCTCGACACACATTAGCCACTCAAATTAAATGCAGATGCTTATTCTGGCTCTCAATTGCTTCTTCACACAGTCTCTCTCTCTCTCTCTCTCTCTCTCTCTCTCTCTCTCTCTCTCTCCCCCTCTCTCTCTCTCCCTCCCTCCCTCTCTCTCCCTCTCTCTCTCCCTCTCACTCTCTCTCCCTCCCTCCCTCCCTCCCTGCTAACATATCGTGAGACTGGTGTAAGTTTATGACTGATCCTTGCAGAATACAGAAATATAAGCCATGTAACTGCAGCATCAAACGTGAACATGACGTCATTCCTGAACAAAAGCAAAAAAACAAGAGTGCGACCTGAGTCAGGATGAAGCAGACAAGAGAGAAAGGAAATTACTGTCGAGTATAAAGTAAAACAATGGAGGAGGAAGTCTGAACTGTAACAAGTCACGCGGCAGGTCAGAACGCACACGTATTTGGGCAGCATACACACTTTTCATCTGCTCACCTGAAAACATGAACACTCAAGACGGAACAAGTTGTTGTAAAAAGTCCAACTCAGAACAGTTGGGTCCAAACCCATGAGGTCATGCTAAGAACCGCTACTGAGAGGACAATTGCTTTGTCAAATACAGTAACTATATCTGTGAAGTTGTTTTAAAGGAGCAAAATGCTGCTAAAGTAATGCAGACTTTGGACGACAAACATCACGTGAGACCGTAGCATATTGCTTGAAACTGATTTTTTTTTTTTTTTTTTAATTCTGATATCCTGATGTTACTGATTAATTCCAGTTCGACAAAACGGTTTGCATGTGTAAACAAGGTAGACCAACATTCTGGGCCAGATTTTATTCCCTATTAATGTTTCTGTATTGACTAAAGTGAAAAAATGTAAAAGTGGAAGAAAGGTGATTTGCCCACAGATGCCCGATGCTTCGAAATCCAGACCAGAGGTAGTGTGGGACTTCTGTTTGTCTCTTGGACGCTCGACAGAGACCAGACAAGACATCTGGCTCCAGATGAGACCAGTGACTTTAAGACCAATTTAAGACTCCAGTGGCCTGGAACACTGAAGCGTTCCAGACTCAAAACTATTAAGGCTGCTAAACTTAAACATGGTGTTGACGCTATGAACCCGTTGACTGCCTACAGTGGCAACACGTGAAGTCGAGAGATGGGAGAGTTGAAACATTCCGCTCATCTCCCCTGTTGCATAGGAAAACTGTTTTGATATAAAAACACATCAAATACAGATCGTCCATTCTGCTTGACCAGGCGTTCATACAGGACAGATTCATTTAGATTAGAAAAAAAGCAGATTGGATGATGAAACAGTACCTCGATATCATTTTGATTTCCATTTTAAAACTGGAGGGAAAAATACGACTCAGCAGCTACCTGTCAGTATTTGAATTCAGTGAATTGCTCTCATGACACACCAGGACCAGGATGGGATGGATGGACGGACAGACGGACGGAGTGACTAAACCACAGTTCTTAGGGGAAGAGTGCTTTTGAGACTGGGTTTACAGTACAAGTGCCCAATTCTGATTTTACACCAACGTTGACTGTTAAACTTCACATTACCGGTATATCAAGTTACTTCTAGCCTACATTTCAAGTAGCACATATCCCCAATGGCTGCATTTACACTAATAACCCATGAACCAACTTGTTTCTAAGGAAGCTTAAACTGCATACACGTAACCCCTTAAGTGTCAAGACTGAGCAGGCATAATATAGGAGTTAACAACCATCCATCCATCCATGCATAATCTGAACCACTTATCCTCAATTATACATAAATTTGCTAATAATTTTTTGGGACTGGGATGACTCTTCATCTCATTTATATAAATGAGGAAGCCCTCCACCTTACTTGGTTTGTGTACTGGGTACAGCGATTGGGCCTTGAACTGCCAATTTCTGTCGACTGAAAATCACATCACAGTGCCCAAGAGATGCACAGTTTTGCATAGAACATAATATTGAGAAGAAAATGTTTGACTTGACTCTAATTTTAATGTTTATTCCTCTTTGGTTTCTGAATCTTCAACACCAGTTTTTCCTCTCTAAATGTTTTGTATTAATATTTTGGGATGAAGATTCCAGAATAATTCCATTTACATTATTTCCTACGGGAAATATATATTTTAAGATTCAGTTTTAGTCAGAATTATAGTGAAAGTTGCTATGGTGAAAGAACATTTGAGTGTATTGTTATGTTTTGTGTATGTTTTATATTATTTTGTGCGTCACACTTTTTGCATATGTGTGTTGTATTTGTTTTAAATTTGCCTTGCTCTCTGCTCTGCAGCCATTTCTTCATTGCAAAAGTGAATCTGTTCTCAATGGCCTTATCTGAATAAATAAAGGATGATGAAGAAAAATCTAATAAAAACGAGTGTAGCTTAGTGACTGACTTAGGTGCATTTCGCTTTACATGAAAATTCCAAACAAAAAAAGGTTACTTACTGAGCCTCAACTTGAGTCCGAGCCAGCTCCGCGGGGGCGACTTGTGCAGGACAGAATTCATGGTCCACTTGTTGGGAACCATGGAGGCATGCAATCCTTCGTTTTTGGTGGTCCTGTGGTGATTTGGTGGAGCTCACACGGCTTCCTAGCAGGTTCGCGTGCCGCCGCCGACGGTGCTGCGATGCTAATTGCTAATCACCCGGTGAAGTTTGCTTAGCAGTCCGGTCAAAAGCGCTCCCACATTGTCCTGCACACTGTGGCTGAAGCTCGCCTCGATTGCGGTATCACGTCACGCCGAGCGCGTGGAATAAAGCAACGCGTGACCCAAGGTGTTTTTGTTAACCTACCTTACGTTTTCACGTCAACTACAACACACGCATCCTAACCTGATGTCGTGGTTTAACATTTAAAAAAAAAAAATGCTCCTCGGTGAAAACGCCGTTCTTTGCACGCGGCGTGCAAGTCTGTCGCCTGCAGGGAAAAATAGAAATCAATGACCTCGGTGGTGATCTAAAGTAAGCGTATTTACTCCAGGAACTTTTAAACAAAGTGCTGCTCCTTTTTTTAGCTTCGTGTCTCCCCCTCCAAGCACTCGCCGACCGCCTTCCATTCATCCACTCAATAGAGTTCTTTACTTTGCAATGGCAAAGGATGGCCACTAGGGGCGCTAATGCGCAGTTTAAGATCAACTATCCTTTGTTGATACACGTGATGGATAATTAAGATGTAAATAAATATTGAGTAAAATATTTGTTTAGAAATATTACATATGATTTGTTAATATTTCATTGTGTCAAAGCACGTCCCTAAAAAAATAAAACCAATCAGAATCAACACTACTGACCTGTGTAAATGTTTTAATCCTGGATTAAATGTATTTTGAACTCTATCGACCAAACTGTACCTAATTAGACTGTCACTCAGTCAAGCAAAGATTACTATGAAGGCTGGACTGTTAATATAATTTCTTAAACATTTTGAGTGTTACACGTTATCTGATCCTACCTGTGGCTCTTCCATCAATGCAGTGATGGAGCTTAAAATGCGCCTTTCCGGATCCTCACAAAAATATGTCTTCTTTTGTGGCCCATTATGCATGACTCCTTTTAAAAAGCTGTGAAATTTTTGAGCACTGGGTAACTGTGTCCTATTTCTTAATGATTGTCTTTATCACTACTGATATCCTTTCCATTGCCAAGGTCCCTCGGGACAAAGTGAATGTTAAATTTTGAAATGCGTCTAAAAGAGGCAGAGTGGCTCACTACACTCGCCAGATGTTATTATGACATAGTCAGTGGTGTGCATTATATATATATATATATATATATATATATATATATATATATATATATATATATATTTTTTTTTTTTTTTTTTCCTAGCTCTTTTCTGCAGGCTGTGACGAAGATGGTCTTCCTCCTTCCGGTGCTTCAGCAGCACAAGAGCAATAATGTCTGTGATAATGGGACACACGACTGCCTTCTTGTCATTGGTGAGCTACCTACGTTCAGTGAGTCACCTAAGATGCAGATTGTGTTTGTGTCTTTCAGTCTCGAGACTTCCTTCTTAATGCTTGGTCACCTGGCAACCTGCAGGATAATCTTCTCACTCTCTTCTTGGCCCATTTGTAAAAGCCTCTTCCTCTCCTTTTCGTAGGATTCATGAAAAAACCCTCAACGTCTCAAAGGCATAGCACGGTAAATTATGAAATTATTTCATTTGATTTGCAAAGGAATGCAAAAAGCGAGGTCCTGTCAATACGTACATGATTTTTTTTTTTTTGCAGAGTTGAGATTTCAGATCCAAATGAGGACCAGGTGACGAACACATTAGCTACAGCCTTTTGAAAAAACATTGAAGTTTCCTGAATGCAGCAGTATGGAAAGGCTTCAAAGTGGACTATCACTCAGTCAGAAATCAGTTTATTCATATTATCAGTCTATTGCACCAATTATCTTTGCACAAAAGAAATGACATAAATCGTAATTCGCCTCAAGAATTGATCTTTAGTGGGATAAATCCAGGAAAGGAAGGAAAGGAAAGGATGCAAGAAGGTTCAATGCTCCAAAACAAGCCAACACCTGCACAATCAGAAAAGTAAAAACCACACCAAATTGATTAATTTGTAAGAAATGATTCTTGCATTATACAGTTTTAATAATCATATTAGTTATTTTATCATCACACAAATATGTCCGCTGTCGTATCAAGGGAGATATTTCAACTTCTCTAACAATTTATATCAAGGGCAGTGGAATAGCTTTAATCATCTTTTTTATTGTCTAACAGAACACAGAAAATTATACTTAATCACAGAATTCCTAATAGTGTAACTTGTGCCCATCATTGTCAAGGAAATGAGCAACCGCCAAGATCCCTTTAATCGAGATATGAGCGCGTTACGACGTAATTTCCATTAATTTGCATTACCTTTGAGGAGAACGACGCCCCTGTCAAAATGGCCGTCACGTCGGCACGTCGGCTAGCCGGGCTGCATCCGTTATTTCCGTCATTTCCGTCCCCAAACGTAACTGCGTACTACAGTAGTGGAGTCCGTTGGAATGAGAAGTGACTAGTGTTTTGGCGCGTGATCGAGCTGCTTCTGCATCATTTTGCGGGTCAATCTGAACTCAAGGACCACCACTCGAACAAATAAACCGGGCCGAAGACGCAGTGTGACCTCAAGTATGAACTTTCTTTAACGGGTTTCTAAGTGGCGAACAATAGCATTTTGCTAGCACATGCGTGGGGATAGATGTTACAGTTAGCTGCAGTTTCGTGTTCAGACATGGTTTACATTGACAGAATAGTGGCAGTTTAACCTTGTTAATTATAGGTGTTGCATGACCTTGATATTTTTTTAAATTAAAAAAAGTTGATTAAAGTTCACACTACTGTGCTGACAAGTTGACATTTACTGGTATCTGGTAGGAGGAAATGCTTTGGAGTAATCTGTACTAATTGACAATAGACAGGTTATATACAGAATATATGGAGAACAGCTGTTACAACACGAACAAACAGCAAATCAGTTTTTGCATTTTGCGTCAAAGGAACAGTTGATTGTCGTTAACATTGGCACTTCTATAATAGGTTCGCATGTTAAAATGACTTAGAATGCCGCCCCCTAAAAGACTACGTGGTTTAAGGTATTTTTTTTGTGATGAGATTTATGGCTAATTGCCACGCCCCCTTTTGGAGCTCGGCTTGTTTTTTTTCGGTTTCACAGCGGGGAGGCTAGCGAGGTATTATTGCTCGAATGGTCAGTGCTGTTGTTCAAAACGGCGACGATTGCCACCAAAGTGCAAATGCACATTACTACTCTTGTCCACTTCAACCTGTGAAAGTAGAAAAGCATTTTGCACAATAGTTTGGATTTATTGACATCAGGCGTGAGCTTATGTCATCACCTCCACAAAATCAAAAACACCATGCCATGTCTCTTTTCCATTTACACAAGATGAAGTGGAAAAGAGCATGAATGCGCACACGAACCCCAACTGCTTATGTTTCGGACATTTACCTAGGCTAATCTCGTTGCACACTTGAGTACAATGACAATAAAGGGATTTCTAATTCTAATTCTAAAGTTGTTTCAAATCTCAGGAGGCAACCAGTGTGTGGTGGAAGGCAACAATCGCTACTAAACTATACAAACCTGCTTTGCTGTTTCTGTGTTTAGAGCGCTCATCTCATTGCCGCACCCTAACAGACTGATCAATGGAGCGTCTCAGACGCTCGTCCGCTGACCAACAAGACGGCACCGCACGCCACAACGGCAAGGACCAACAGCCGCGCAATGAGCCCTCCAATTTAGGCTCCCCGGATGAACGGAATAACAACGAAAGAGGCGCGAGGAGTGAGATAAGGACCAAGTACAGAGACCTCATCGATTCAATCCATCGTGAGTTAGCAGAAAAGTGGCTTGCTTTGTTCATTGTATTTTTTTTTGTCTAATGCTTGAACATTTTTATTTCAGAAAATAGAGAAGATTTACTCAGCCCTTCAAACAACAAACTTACAACGGTGTTGGTCGAGGCAGACAAGCTTTTTGAAAATGGTACGTGTCATTTTTTTTTTCTTTACTTTTCATATTGTCAGAGCAGAACTTTTAAAGGAGACATAGTATTCTTTTTTTTTTCACAATTTAAAACCGTTTAAGCGACCTTGCTTTTGGCCCATATATTCTTGCGCCAAAAGCAAGTCACAAACTTGCAACAACAACAACCAGAGTGGCTTTGACTTACATGATCAAAGCCCAATGTGGAGAGCGAATATGTTAGCAGCGGTAAAGACAATAAATGCTTCGTTCTGAGTTGTGTGTGTCTGGCGCATGAACACGTCCACTGCGTCGACAACACATACAACAATCATGTACTATATGCGCTATTCATCTGAAGCAAATGTTGATCGCTAACTGTGCAATCAGAAACTCAGTGCAGCTCTGCTTACCTTTTGGGTTAGGCTTTGCGAAGAAGCATTGGCAGGGTAGCAGCATCGGTGCCACTGTGAGGGATGTGGGTGTTTCTGCATCATACCTTTTCATGAGCGTTTCAGACAGTGGCGCTTAAAAGCAGCTCTGGATCTTCACCCAGCCTAGCTGATCATGGATATGGGCGGAGAAAGTCAGTGTCAGAGTGGTTGTTTCCATTCTTATGTCATGGTAGGATGAAAGTGCAGAACAACTGGTTTATGGGCATATTTTCACCAAAATGCCATCGGAAATGTCACTTGAATTTCAAACTGGTCCCATGCAAAGTTATTCTGACCAATCAAAAGTGCCTTTTCAGTGTTAGCCTTAGAAGATTCAGAGTCAGGAGGAAAGGTCACAGCGAAACATCGGCCGAGCTCGAGTTACTTATTTAATCATATACGCGAAAGAGACCTAATGTAACAGTCACTGAATGAGCCATTAAAAAAAGTCAGCATTCCCAATTTTTCATGTTTAAGTGTAATTTCCAGTCAAAATTGGTGACTCCTCTAACAGCAAAGTTGTTATTTGACAGTGCGAGAGACGAGCGAAGCGGTGCTGGATTCCAAGTTCGTTGCTGTGGCCACAGACCTGAACAACGAGAAAGCCAGCCAGATGCGAGACGAGTACAGTGCTTTTGACCTCACTGCTTTTGCTCAGCACCTTGTAAGTCATTCCATTTTCATACGAGAATGATATAGCAGCTTAACCTAGGCTGTTGTGAATCACTGCACCATTTTGTGATCTTTAACGACAAGTTAGAATTTATAAAATCGACTGCTCTTTAAACCACCATATTCCAAAATGACTCTTTTCACGGCCTGCCTTGTATCAGTTGATGAATTCAAGGCAGCGTCCCTCCAGTCCCTCGCCATGTGTATCAGTTGGTCGCATTGCAAGTGCAAAGTCATTTAGCTATGGCAATTCTCTGTCGTTCTGAACTTGCTTTAATCTCACCTCTCGCAGCTCACCTTCATGGGTCTCAACCGACTGGAAAGTGGGGGGGGGGAGCAAAGCGGAGACCAAATGGAAGGTTACCTGCCCAGCGACGCCTGGCATAGACTGGCCCGGAGAGCTGAGGAGTGTTTTAGGACGGCGCCGTCCTTCCACTACATGTACGTGTGCAGTCATTAATCAGCTCACTTGATTCATTTATGGCAGTACATACGCCCAGTTTAGGATCTAAGGAATGGAATGGTTAGAATTAAAAATCCTAGATTTTAATATATGAGATGCCGGTTAAAATACACACTCTTGAAACACGTTACGTATTTGAATTAAAAAAAAAAATAATCCAAGCATATAAATAAAAAAATGTGACCTCTGGGTTGGAAAATACTGTGTGCAGTGAATACCACTAGATGGCAGTAATGCACAAGGTATGGATTTCCATAGCTGGTCAATGAATTGAGTCGAAACCAACAGTCTTGTCCTGCTTTGTCAAAACAAGCTCCACGTAAATCTGTCCATGAAGGATATTCGTGAGTTTTATCTTCTGATGAATGGCCAGGATCTGCCTCTGGCAGAAGCCTTGCATGACACAGGACACTTGGGGGGCCATCGGAGATCTTAAAACCTAACTGAGTTTTCTATCCAAGAATGCGTGATGTCACCAGAAGCCTGGACAGTGAATTTGTTAAAGTAATGTTCAGTTGTATTTAATGGTGATTTTTCAAACTTATGTTTGAATGATCTTACTTTTTGGTCCTAGATTGAAGTACACTGTTAATCTTCAAATTTCTGCCCAATTTTTTGATAAACACTTGGGTCTTCTATGCTGCTGTATCTTAATGTTGGTTATGATGGTGGTACATTGTGAGAATTAATTTTTTAAAGTGGTTCTTGTTGTGAAGTCTTTGGAAACCACTGGCTTGATGCATCCGCTTCACTCCACGTCACTAACTTCCATTTCTCATCAGGTTGGGTTCCTTTCATGCTGAGCCACCCCCTCCAAAGCAAAGGATAGAACGACAAAAGAAACCCCCCAGCAAGGAAGCAAAAAGGATCATGCCCACTCAGGTAGGTATAGCCATGTAAAAAGTTTCAAAGTTTTCCTTAGGCACATACTTGATAAATACTCTTGGTAATCACATACCACCAAACAAAACTACAAAAATAGAGCATAGAATTATTTAAATTGACATCTAGTGGATGACCTTTTAATGGTTTCGTACATCTCACATTGTGCACGTATCAGCTGAAAAAGATGGAAGAAGCCGAACAAGAAGCGACCGAGAAAGAGGTGGAGAGGATCCTCGCCTGCCTGAAGCGTTATCATCAAGATGACCGTGAGTTTACAGTTTACAGTGCCACCTACTGCTGTGCCAAAATTGCCATTTAATGCAACTCCACTTCCATTACAGCGTCGTCGCCGATACCATATTACGAGTTTGTCATTGACCCCGACTCCTTTTCACGCACAATCGAGAACATGTTCCACACGTCATTCCTAGTTAGGGTGAGTTTTCATTGCCACCCAAGAATCCGAATGGATGCTGAACTTGCCCTCAAGTGACTTCTTGGTTGTCTTTTTAGGATGGTTTGGCACAAATATGTTTGGATCAAGACAAGTTGCCTTGTATAGGTAAAGGATGTTGCATTGGTTTATCATCCCAAATGCCACCACAACTAAATAAATAAAAAGAAAAACATAACAGCCATTATAGTACTTAGCTGTTTTATGTTGCTTCTTTCAGCTCCGGTGGAGGAGGAGGGCATGGAAATAGATCCCGGTGGATCAGACAATCGAAATGCATCCATCGTTACAATCAGCCCAAAGACCTGGAAGGTGAACATGTCTTTTCAGATCATTTCCACTTAAAAGGTCTCTGGTTAAAACGGGGAAACAAACATGCCGATTTTGAACATGTTGGAGACTCCACACATGTTCAGGAAAAATGCCAATTAGTGTGTGGTGAGACCAGCAAAGCTCAACACACAAGTTTGTCGTAGTATCACTACTGACCTCGAAGAGGTGTACAGACTGACAGAAAATGCAACAAGCTTGGCTAACTCTTAGCGCTTTTGGGAACTTGATAGCGGTTGCAAACTCTCCTCAAATTCAACGCCATTGTCGGTACGTGTGTACCCGACCAAGGTTGTTTTAGTTAATGAAATCTAATGAAATTAGTAAAACATATAAAATAAAAACCAAAAATGATTTTAGAAGAACATAAGCTAAGAAATTATATTTTTACTTTTATGAAACACACGGAAACTAACTATAATCCGTGAAAATGTCTTTTGTTGTCAATTAAATATATACATGAGCCTGTGGGGGTTGACTTTAAATAAAAAAGTAAATAAATACAATTTTAATTTATTTTTGCATTATAAAATAGCCATTAGCTAGTTAGAAAGGCTCAACAGTCAATAATAAAATGCCACTTTTTTTGTTTAAAAAAAAAAACCTAAAACTAATAACAAACCTGGTCTGAAAATTAATTGAAACTAAATAAAAAACTTAAAATGAACTATTATGAAAACTCCCCATCAACTATAACGCTGTACTCATTTTTCTTTTCATCTTCCAAGGAGCTCATTGAAGCCTTTGACATCAGGGATGCCATGATTCCCCCTCCCAACAATCAGTGATGAGACAAACATTGTGTCACCAGGGACTCAATGTTGCTTTTCTTTGATTCTAATTTGTTTGAATTGTATCATAAGTTATATTGGTGATGATATTGTTACTGTTTTTATTTTAATAATAAAAGACAGAAAAATTAAAGTGTCTCAGTTTTATTCTGTCATCAACTGTGCCTGTAACCCTAACCCAAAATGCTACAATGACTTTTTTTATGTACACACTATAATGACAACGACTACCAATGACAAATGCCACCTCATTTTTGTCCAACTAATTAAAGAGCAAAAAAAAAAGATAAAAATCTCAACACTTTTTTCTGCTTTTAATATGACACTAGAATTCAGTTACTGTTTTGGAATGGAAGTCGTACAAAACAAGCAAACGTGTTCTGAGAGATTGCTCTGCTTATGAGTCCATTTGTGACTTGATATTGAAAAAAAAAAAACGCATGTGCGCACACACACACAAGTTGGAACATCAGCGTGTCTGACTTGATCTCTGCAGACCCTTGAAGAATCGCAGCTTTCCGGCACCGGTCAAGTCAAAGCTGTAGTCTGACGTGACGTAAGGCAGCTCTCCTTGGAAACCGCCCTGCCATTCGAAGTTGCGGTTATTAGTGTGCAATATTGCAAACTCTTTGTGAGTAGTCTAACTCCTGGGAGCGAGCGTCTGACCTGTGCCGTCAGGATGCAGGAAGGCAACGACGTGGCTCCAAGAAGAAGACAGTTGACCTTGGACAGGACGGCGGGATCTATGGATGTCAGCACAAAGTAGAGGCCTCGCGCCATGTCAATCCCTCGCAGCACACCTGCAAATTGCAAAGTGAATGGCTTTGAAAGCAAGAAGAATCAGGAGAGCACAGACTTTTGTTCCGAACACTCAAAAGACAATAATGAAAATATTAAGTATAACTATCAGAAAATTCTTAGCACTGAGTACAGATGTAATAATTCAAGTGAACACACACAAATAAAATAATTATTTAGTACCCAGGCCCACGCAAGGGCAGATGGGGGCTCGGGACAGCAGGACCGGACCTCCTTTACTGGTCACCTTTTCCGACAGGCAGCAGAGTCCCACCAGGCTGGAGTTGACGGCATAGAACATGTCACTTGGAGCCACGTCGAAATGGACCACACCCAAGGCCACATCTGCGTGGGGCACCTGCAGGGACAAAGTGACAACCATTACTTAAGTCAGCATTTATTTATACAGTGTTAAAAAGCGCAGTCCGCAGGTTTACGAATCATTGCTTAATGAAAGATAAAAAGTTGAAGTGGTAAAGCCACAGATCTGTTTGCATTATTGTTAGAGTCCAAATTATGATATATTGACATGTGTTCACGCCACACTTGTTTGTCAAAGTTTTGCAAAGGTGTTATGGCCAACACTTAAAAGCCTTCAAATAAAAAGTGTAAGTTAAAAACCCTTAATATATAACAAAAGGGCTTGGGTTGAAAAAATAATCAATGACTTTCATTCAACCCTAGTGGCCACTTTATGCGTTAACCACAACTCTATTCACAGCTAACATTTAATTTTACAAATCAAATTAATGAGGACTATGCTATGTTTAGGTTAAGTTCATCAATAATAATGCAGCTTGTTATAAAAAGGAAAAAAAATGTGTACCTGGTATGGCGTGAGGGAGTTAAGAGGTCTAACAGGTCCCGGATCAGACGACTGCAGCTTGCCGAGGTAGGCCAGCAGTGAAAGTTCTCGCAGCTCATTGGTACGTTGGTGTTTCCTGAGCAACATAACTGCACTCGTGAGCTGCCGATGTCACGCCGCAACGACAGTGAAACTAATACGCAGAAAGACGGGCACTTACGCCACACCTTGGCAGCCCACCCCTTCAAAGTCGGACTGAACGCTCATATGAACGTAGGTGAGCGGTGGGCTTTGTGTGCTCTCCGTGAACTCATCCAGCGCCGTCTGAGCAGGCGGGTGCGTCTGGAAGCCGTGGGCTGTCCTCAGAAACTCGGGGTTGAGGGCAGGGCATTGAACCGTGCCACCAGCGTGAGCCAGTTGGATGACGTGCGAGACCGGGAAGAAGCGAAGCATGTCCACCAGCAGCTGCAGTCCAAAACCTAAACAATGCCACAACCAAGCAAAAAGACTACGAACATTAAATCCATTTAAATAAATAAATAAATAAAAACGGTTTTGACTGACCTTTAACCCAGCCCATGGTATTAATGACAATGGGCGTCTCTCTGCTTGGGGAGCGTCTGCGCCACAAGGACTTGAGGCTTTCCAGGTAGCGGCTTAAGTCGGACTCGCATGATGACTCGCCGTAGTAGACCATGTGATCGGGGTCACGCTGATGTGTGAAAGGGGGACCTGAGAATTATCATGCAACAATAAATAAAATACAAAAATATTGCAAGTTTTAAAGTATTCAGAGAGTCAAGGTTGTACTGTAACATGATTGAAAGGCACAAGACATGAAACATACCCAGTAGAGGTTCTCTGACAGTCAACAAAGACAAGCATCCAGCTGGGGTGAACTCAGTTTGACCGAGGTCCGCTTCCAAATAGTCCACACTTGTAGTGCTAGACAGACACACACACACACACACACAGATTCAATTGACTGTATAGTATCATTCAAGCCTCCCAAGAAGATGATGCTGCCACTTACTGATTTAGTAAAGTATTGATCACCATGCGGATGTATGTGGATTTGCCAACGTTTTTGGCTCCGTACACGAGGACAACAGCACAACCATCCATGTCCCCTGTGAGAGACTGAGCCAGTGAGCATTGCGTACGTAAACGGATGCATAGACCTCCGCCAAGGCTGAACAATGATGCCAAACAGTTCTAAACTACACATGTGAATTCACATGCTTTGTAATCAATTATTAATACATTTTTTCAACACTGCATAAGCTTAAATTTGAGTGATTCACAATTTGACATTTAATCACTAGTTAGCATGATTTGAAAAAAAAATAAATAAACAATGACCGTTTTCTCATCGATGAGCTCATTAAAGCTGTTTTAGTTCCATATTTGATTTATAGGGGACAATGGCTGAGGGAAATTGACTTGTATGCAAATGGTTCAGTCTGTGAAGAGCCTGCTTACTGTACAGTCATCTGTCAGTTTCTTTGGCACTTCTACTGTAAATGATAAGGGCCCCCACACAAAGCTCTACTGCCGATAAAAAAAAATGTTAGTTAAATGCTAGAAAGAGTGGTTTTACCTCTGCAGGCACTGACCACCGCATCCAGAGACTCCCGGCAGCTGGGCGACACCTGCAGGCCCTCAATGCTGCTGACCAGAGGAATCATCCCAAGACCGTTAAGGGGTGTGTCCAGGATGGCAGACATTAGTTCTCCCTGAAAACATACGGTAGGTTGGAGGGAAGCTTAACGTCCACACACAAACACACACACAAATTTATGGCAGAACTTTTCTTCCATGACAAATGTGATCATTTTAATGGCTAAATTAAAAATGTAGCTATTTGATGGTGTCCAATCATTATTTGGTGGTGATTAAAAAATGTAAAACTTGTTTCTAGCATATCATGTTCACAATGAGAATTCAGCCACATTTTACATGCACAGCTTCGCTTTTAAGTGTACCACTAAGCTAGGAGGGAGGAACCTGCCACAAAAAAAAAAATGCTGCATGCATCCTGATCCCCCCCCTCCACCCGCTTAACAGCTCCAATTCCAAGAGAATACGCTGACACTGGGAGCCATCTTACCGCAGTGGGGTCAAACAGGCGACTTAGATTGGCAAAGCTTGATAGGAAGCGTGTCAATGGGGTCTCCATCGGCTCCAACAGGATGATGGAAGAGTTTGAAACAACCTTTTTGAGCAACTTCTTCTGTGACGCTGCAAAGACAGGCGAGAGGAAAGACTACATTACAAAGTTGCAACGACACTCAGTAGAAAGCAAAAAGAGTGTTTAACTTACTTGTACACGTCAACAGTCGGACAAATTCAAACGCAGCTATTTTTAAAAAAAAAGCCTGTATTTTTGTCCACATAGGGTCTCCCTCATCACATTCTGCATGTATCTGTGACTTTGAATGTGTGTGGCTTTAAAAACCACTGGTGAAGTAATGTGGAGGTCAGCGAATCAGTGTGTAGAGTTGGCTGCTGTGGGGGCTTTTTATTCAATAAACTGACTAAAAGAGCACTGACAGCTGTGTCTTTGAGCACCTGTGGGGCAGGCATTACAACGTATTCTTAACCATGTTTATGTTACATTGTGTGAGCAATTGTTGACCAGCTCTGCTCTGTAGTAGAAGCAGTGCGCTGTTGTTATCAAGTGTCAACTTATACATGTAATATTTGGACATTTGCTATTCAATTTTCTCCTGGGCTCCATCATGCTAAAATGTGTCACCATGAGTCTGCATTACTATTTGGAATGCAATTGTACATTCAGTTTAATCAAGACAATTTAAACAACATAATGGTGCCAGTTGTACAGTTAATTTACCGGGTGTAAGGTAATTGCACAGGATGTCTGTCGCCGCACTTCCTTGGTCTCGGCTGTCATTGCAGCCCTCCATGGCTTTGACGGTCAGCGGACAATGTGAGGCGGGAGAGAAGAGCGGATATGACTGCTGGCCCTCCTCAATGGTGAAGCCCATCACTTCCACGCACCCATACAAGCAGGTCAAAAAACACTTCCCGCGGAAACACAGGGTCTAAAAAAAAGGAGAAAAACAAGTGTTTAAATGGAATTGATGTTCATATATCCTGAAGCATACCTGTCCTTTCTGCATGACAAGCACTGCATGTTTCTTCTGGTCATCTCTCTCTGCACACTGATGGAGAGACTTCCCATCCAGCCGCCATGCACGCTTATCCTCTGTGGCACCTTGCGTCTTTAGCCCATTCACTTGGACTGATTCAGAGTATTCCTTCCAGTCCTGAAACTCGTCAGAATCCAGGCCCATGTCGCCATTAGTGAAGGACTTTGTCTGAGAAACACCTTTCCCAGACACAGGCTTTGTCTTGTTCTTCAGTCTCTTGACAGCCGGCTTCTTCTTCATAGCTTCTTGGTGCTCCTTGATCATGCCAACCATGACAGGACTGGAGTTAAGTTCAGAGGAGCCGATAGGAGGCCTGCACCTTTTACCTCTCACGTCTTTCCACTTTTGAGAGGTGGCGCTGCCCTTTGAATGACTGACTTTCTTAGCCTTCATTGTGCCAATGTTAGTGGATGAGTGTCTGGTGGATAAACACTAATAAAGGAAACAACAAAGCACATTCTTTCTTAATAGAATAAAACTGCATCTCTTGCGCGTTTTCATAACAAAGACATAAGATCAATTCACCTTCAAAAAGGAACCATAGGCGAAGTGAAATTAGCGAAGCTAACTACCTTGTTAACGTTGCATCGCCGCCTTAATTTCTTCGCCCAAACACAAAGGCAAAAGCAAAGACGCCAAAACTCACGAATGTAGTGGTTTTCTAGAGCTCCTCGGCTAATACAAAATCACGTCTATTGGTTAATTCCGAGTCGTCAGTTACCAAAGTTGTGGTTAGCCAGCCAGCTAACATGTGTACCAAGCTGAATGTAGATGGATAGCCAAGTACTAACAATTACTTTCCGGTGATATTTGCCTTGTTCGTCTCGTGGTTGGATAGGAATATGCAGGAACACAATTTAGATACAAGCGCTCACTGTGTTGAAAACAGATTTTTTTTGTTACAATCTGTATACTAGTGTGCAACATTAACCCCGACCATTCTATTCCGGAGTGCTGAACCTTACGTCACTTCCGCTTTGTTTTAGGGGCCTACAACAAGCAAAACAAGGTAAAAGGAGCTAGTTTTGCATTTTTACTCGTAACACACTATACATTTTCTAAACAAGATCAGTGGATTTTTTGGGGCGAAATTTGTACAGCTCGAGGTTAAAGTTTCATCATTCTTGTGGTAAGTCTTTAAACGCAGCTGCCGCGAACCAGCCGAGCTAAGGGAGCGTCTGGAAAAATATGCTAGGACGTAAACGTCGACGTGCTAAGGTTTTGCATTTTGAACTGCACTGTTTTTCTCAATTTGAAGTTGAAATGCTACTCGTTGTTTTTCACCATATATTTTGTAATTTACTTGTTTGGGGTTTTTTTTGTCTGTAAGTGGCCATACTTTGTAGCGTATCCCACCGGGCATTCTTCAGTCGTTTAATACTGTAAATGGGTTTAGGCACGTGAGGTCAAAGTAAGACCAGATTCCTACTTTGTTGTGGTCCACTGTAATTTTACATTATTAGGAGTTTTTTAATGTTTATTAATGTTTTGATTGATTTATATTGTTAAAAATTACTGCAAATTTGATTTATTATAATTAAATAAAACACAAATATGTGAAATCGTTTTGGTTTAGTCATGAAAAGACTGTTAATAAATAATACCGTTACATTTAGCATGAATGAATATAATTTTTAAACTTACAAACGTTAACTTTCACTTAAATGGCATCTACAAATAACCTGGCCTGTTTGACCATTTTAAAATCAAACTCGTCCTTGAGCACAAAAGTTGGCCTATTGATTTGAATGGAATCAGCACAAAATAAAAACTGTTACGAGAAAATTGAAGAGCGATGCCATATTGAAATGTGAGGACTCATTTTCAGGCAAAATGGATTTGAAATATAACAGTTTATGCAACAACACCCTAACAGTTGTTGGGATAAAAAAACTAAATAAAAATGCATCAACAAGCAAAAAGAGCAGAGAGGTATATAAAATGTCTGCTTTCTGATCCATTCCAAATTAATAAATGCATTCCTAAACAGCTTATTACAATGCAATTAAAATGCTAAAAGTGGGCGTATCTTTTTGAAAATTGTCTTTGCTGCATACAGCACTATCCGTAAACTTCAGCTTTACAGACGCCATATCTGTCGCCAGACGGTGTGTGTTGTGGTGATGTCAACCATCTCATGTTTTTGTTTTAGTGGAGATGCGTGCCGCTGACCATGCACGGCGTGTCCTGTCCACCTTAAACCAACAGAGAGCAGCGGGGAGCTTCTGTGACGCCTTGCTGAAAGTGACTGACGGTGTGGTTTACACTGCCCATCGTAGTGTCCTGGCCTGCTTCAGTCAAGTCTTTCAGGGGGGCAACATGGCTGCCGCCTCTCCCAGCGTGGAGTTCTACCTCCAAGAGTGCTCCAGCGAGGGTCTAGAGTTGCTGCTGGACTTTGTCTACACTGGTGAACTCAAGCTGGATCTCACCGTCCTGGACAAGGTGCAGAGCGCAGCGTCTAGCTTGTGTATACCTGAAGCGCTTGCAATATGTCAGCGCTTCAGGGACAAGCCTGCGGGCGCCGTCCCTCTTCTCAAGCGAGGACGAGGCAGACCGAGAAAGACAAAGTCTGAGGTCTTCGCCATCTCCGGTGAAGACGCACACAAACTGACATTGACTAAAGAGCAGTCTGTCTTGGAGGGGGTCCAAGGCGACGTGAAGGCCGCCGTCACTGCCACCACCCGCTCGGGCCGAGTGGTCAAAGGGCCCAGACGGATGATCTCTGAAGAAGACGCCTCCTGTGATGTCCCGGCCAGCGAAGGAGCACCGCCTCCGATATCACAGCGAGAATGTGCTAATGATGATGATGATCAGAAGAACAATGAGCAGCAAATGGGTCAAACTCAGGTAAAAAATAAAAGATAAAAAAGATTTCTATGACATGACAGCACGGACTGCCTATCAGACCCTTCAAGGATCATTTCAGTTTTTTAGTCTGTAGTCCAGTAGTCAATTTTTATTTTTTTTTAAATTACACTGCCATCTGCTGGAACTGGATAGGACGACTTGCTCTGTTTTATTGATAACTCAATGAGTACGGTTGTTAAAAAAAAATGATATTCTCAGTTTCAATTACTAGCTATAAAAGTGTTTCTTTTGTCCACTTGCAGATTAACGAACTGTCGAGCCACACGAAGGATGCAGTGGCAGTCGAGGACGTAAGCGACCATTACGAGATGACCGTCCACGACTCTGATGAAGACTACATCCCCACCCATGAGTCCAGTTCCGCTGTGGCGTCTGCGTCGAGCACTTCACAACGTCGCTCCAGTTTGCGCGAGAGCGATGATGGCAAAACGGCCGAGGGAAAATCCGAGAACTCCGTCCGGTGTCCTGTCTGCCACAAAGTCTTCAAGAGCAAATATTATCTCAAAGTGCACAACAGGTAGGCTCTGTTTCCCAAACCCTTTCATGTCAGAATGGAAAGCAATTCTTGTTCAATGCTGTTTTTTTTTGCTTCAAAGACGTCATACGGGCGAGAAACCGTTTGGTTGTCACAAATGTGGGAAGCACTACTTCAGAAAAGAGAATCTTTTAATCCACGAGCTTCGGCACTGTGCTGCATCACAGGTGAGGACAACATCTGTTTTATTGTTTTATCACCAACAGATTAAGGGTTCATGCACAAGACCTCGGCTAAGTCTCAACAATACTAAGGCTACATTATGCCATTGTACAATAGTCCAAAACCAAGGGTCCATATTTTTGGGGGGGGTCTTTTGCATGCCCCCAATGCAAGCTGACTGTAACCATCATGCACTACTCACAGAAAGTTAGGGATATTTCGCTTTTGGGTAAATTTTTACGGTAAACCTAAAATGCACTACAGACTTTTAAGGTGAACTCAATTTGTCCTCTATACTTTTGAATGTCCAACTGTCTGATGTTTCATGTTGAATTGTAAACCATTTATGCTACACGCTCCAGACATTCACGTGTCAGACGTGCTCGTCGTCATTTAAAGGGAAAGATGAACTGCGTGCACACATCGTCTCCCATGCTGAGCAGATGCCCTACAAGGTAGCGCCAACGCCAGACTAACATGGAATGGTGAAGCGAAAACTCATCCTTGACTTCTATTCCTTAGTGTTCACCGTGTGCTGAGCAATTCATGTACAAGAAACACCTGATGTGTCACATGATGAAGGTCCACGGGTACCCCAAACCACATGCTGTGAGTTGAACCATAATTTGTTGTCTCGTAAAAAAAATGCATTCAAATGATATGGATCGAGCCCTTCCACAAATGGCAAAAACCAACAAGAAATTTACACCCAATCAAAAAGCTTTGTTTTTGCAAAGCACTTTTTTTTCTAGACAAGGCTACAGCTCAACTTAAGTAAACTCCTTCCAGGTAGTTAGCACCAAAGCAATGACATAGTAACAAGAATTTCAACTATTCCACAGAAGGTACATAAGTGGCCTGTATATCCACTTTTTGGGACTTCTTGAGATGGTTTTGCTATGAGATTTTTTTTTCTCATCTCAAATCTGCGCCTTAGCTCAATACATTTTGAGAAACACTGCGATTATTGTACAGACCACGGCCAAGCAATCTTAATTTGGATCACCCCCAAACTGCAACACAAAATACCTGCCAAGCTTCTCACGTCATGCAATACATTTTTAATCAAACATTATGGATAATGCACTGAAAAAAATAAAGGGAAAAAGAAAGAAGAAAATAATCAAATACAGTATCTATCAGGCGTCTCCCTGCAGTTTAAATGCACAGATGGGATATACGCCATCAATTTATACCTGACATTGAAGTATGCAGATATGTATACACAATCGTGTAAGCATAAATAAACGCATTAAAAAAAAATCCCACGACGTCTAATCTACCGAAAAAAAGTATTGACAATAGTCTAAATATGATACGCTACTAGTTGTACCCAATAATTGAGTTTTTTTCCCAGGGTTGAAAAAGAATTTCTCTGTCAGTGTCCACAGTGCCCGAAAACCTTTTGGACTCGCTACGAACTGCGAGTGCACGAAGCCTCTAAACACCGCGGGGAAAAGCCTTTTGTGTGCGAGGAGTGTGGCCATCGAGCGTCCAGTCGTAACGGCCTACAGATGCACATCAAAGCTATCCACAGGTAACACTTGGCCTTTGTTTAAATTATTTAGTGGATTGGGCATGTGCAGTCGTGGGACACTTATTTGTGTCACAATTTCGTTGGAATTGGGGTTTATATATTTATGTTCCAGATTAAGAGCCAAGTCTTGGTATGTTCTTATTAATTCCCATTGCAGGTTTCCAATTTTAAAATGTCCTTTCATTTTGAGATAGTGATAAAAGGTGATCAATAAACTGATCTTTCTTCTAATTGTGTCTCTCTCACAGAAATGAGCGTCCCTTCCTTTGTAGCATCTGTGGCCACGCCTTCTCCCAGAAAAACAACCTCACCATGCACCTTCGCGTGCATAGCGGCGAAAGACCCTTCCAGTGTCACCTGTGCGGCAAAACCTTCCGCACGCAAGGTAACAGCTGTCCGACCGGCACCACGGCGGTAGCGATCGTCGGTTTTGCGCCAATAACTCCTACTTTACTTCAACGTCAGCGAGCCTCGAAAAACACCACCGGACGCACACGGGGGAGCGGCCCTTCCCCTGCGACGTGTGCGAGCAGCGCTTCACCGAGAAGGGTGCCCTCCTTCGCCACAAGGCCAGCAAGCACGAGGAGGGACGACCTCATTGCTGCCACATATGTAACAAGACCTTTAAAGGTAAGAACGTAGCCTGGCTTGATAGATGAGCACATTTGACCTCCTCCGATGTTCTTCGCCAGCCAAAGAACAATTGCGGGTTCACCTGTGTCGTCATAAGGGGATGAGGAAGTTTGAGTGTACAGACTGTGGCTACAAGTTCACCCGACAGGTATGCTCGAGCAGTGGTCAACCAACCACCATTTCATTTCAAATCCAAATTTGTGCCATGCCAAAAAGATGAATCTTGTGTCCATGGCTCAATATTGACTTGACTGCACCTTAAAAAAAAATCTATCATGCAACTTCAGTCCTCACAGAATACTTGGACGTTTCGCTTTTTTCTGGTCTGGGCAACCAGAAAAGGAAGCTCCCGTTAACATCCAACACAAATTTAACGGCAGTTTTCGTTAATTTATGCTCCCGTTAACATCCAACACAAATTTAACGGCAGTTTTCGTTAATTTATCACATTTGCTAGCTATGTTAGTGACTAGCGAGCAACATGTTTTTGGGCAGCAATGGAATTAAAACTCCATGTGTGTCTCAAAGGTATTTAAACAGTTAGACGTAGGAAAAATGTTATGATATTTGAGGTTATTTTCTCTCCAAAAGCCAATTCTTATGGTCTGTTTAAGTACTGTGATTTAAAAAAAAACAAAAAAAACACATGACCGCATCTGCAATGATACATTCATCTCACAGTCGCATGTTTTCGGTCCCAGGCACATCTGCGTCGACACGTTCAGATCCACAAGCGGACTGAGAACTATAACCCGCGACAGAGGAAACTGCGGAACGTGGTCGTAGATGAGCACAACGGAGGTCAGGCTGACTTTGACGCCACCAAACCAGCAGAGGCCTCGCCGGATGCTACGCAAGCGGTTGGATCCTCGCCCGCTGGCCCGGAGTCCACTTCTGTGGGCACAATGGCGCTTGAATAAAGCGCTTCTTTGTGTCGCAAACACAACTTTGGACGTGGAAGCAAATGGCATCGCGAGATGCTTCAATATGTGCCACTGACCCCTTGGAGGTGCTTCCCCATCACAGTGTGGTAAATATTGGATGTAGAAAAGCTTTTATGATCGTATTGGTAGGATGAGTAGAAACCTCCAGCATATACAACAGAAATGGCCGCATCAGTAAATGTTTGCCGGTCAGTGGCCAGGCCATTCGTCCGTTGTCGTCAAGCCGTCATTATTTCAAACCGAACCATAACTCCTAATCGTCATTGGCATTGATTACCACATTTGTGCAAAAAGGCACTTGTGGTTGACTGAAAATGACATCCCCTGCTCCGGTATCGACCAATCATGGCTCACCTGAACTAATGGCTTTCTAAGCACCTGTAAATGGGACTACAGGGAATGCGTTATGGCGCAATTTAGCATTGGATATCCTGGCAAACTAAAAACATATGTTCCCACCAAACTCAACTTGACACATGCCGTGAGCTGTTGTGCATGTTAACCAGTACAAGAGAGAGAATATTTAAAATTTATGGATCTTGAATCCATAAATAAAAGTCTTTCAGAGCATCATTTTTTTTTCTCTACTAGTTTCTCAAATACATGAATCCAGGGCAACTGGACATAGTTGTTTTAGACATTATGCTGAAAACATCTTTACCTGGGGGGAACAAGAGTCATGATTTTCTATTTTAAACATGATTTATTTGGACATTCAAGGTGAATACATCACGCTGAACTTGATATTAAATATATTTAAATACAAAACCTCATGCATTTGTTTTCCTTGTAAAAAAGAAAAAAAGTTGAACACAAATCAATGACTGAAAAGCGAATTAACAGAGCAGCTTTAAATCGCTTTCACTTCCAGCTAAGTAAACCGTAAACATAATGAGTGATAGCTCTACATTAAAGTCAACAACTAAGGCAAATGGACACAGAAACGTTCGCAAAAGTTCCTCGTTCGTGTTAGCTGAGACTCTGTTGCACTTCCAGTTAAGACCTCCAACCAACGTGCAGCTGGACTTCACGTTGCTAATGTGACGTTAACAAGTTGAGACTGAATCAACAGCGCCTCTGCTGGTTGTAACCAAGTACTGCATTCCATTTTGCCTCATTTTCACTCAATACCACACAGTGAGAATGTGATTATTATGCCCATCTCCAATGCATTAATCAACATAGTAGAGTAAATTTGACATTTTTTTAACAGCAGGGATGCTTCATGCACATTATATAGTGAATCACTTGCAACGGTTTAAGCCTCAATCAACTACTGTGATGATCATTAGATGTCTAGTGAACATTTATTTTTCACATCAACCAATTATCAGTTTTGAAACGTAAACCTTGTAGTTGACAAGCATGAGCGGCAACATAAATATGATAGTCATGACTAACTTGTATACTGTGCAAAATCACGTTTGTCTATGTCGCACGGCAGGAGTGCACCTTAATCTAACTTCAACTGGACTGAACATGCGCAATTGAAATTACAGGTGGTAAAGTGTTTTTACATAGATTTGAGTGGCGCACAATTCACATCTTCAGTCATCAACAGAGATGGAAAGTTTCATTGGGTAGATGACAGTCAGAAAAAAATGCAGGGAGGAAAGCATGCTTCCAGGTAGGCCTGAACGATTTGGAAAATAATCCAATTATGATTTGCAAATCCATAAATCAGCCTGCACTGATGGCCAGTTGCAGGGCACATACAGACAAAATTGGTAGTCATGTGATCGTGTTAGCCGAGTGGTTAAATAATACTGGTCGACACTTTTTAATTTTTATTTTAATTAGAGATGACCTTATTTTTTCTCAAGCATCTCAAGTTTTCATAATCTAATATATTTATGAATTAATCTTGACGTCAACATTTTTTTTTCTGAAAGGTTTTGACTATAGATTCCAACCCATAAAATCCGTATTGCACAAGATTTTATAGGTCAAACGTGCTGCAATAAAAAAAAAGTAAAATATAGATATTTTTTTAAATCAGCGTCAAAAACACGTTTAGGGACACAAAGCCATCTCTGATTAAAATTTGATGTTGACCAGTGTAATTAATGAACTATTTCCTGCTCCAGGGTGTACATCAGGCGTGTGCAAACTACGGCCCGGGGGCCACATGTTGCCGGTTAAACCTTTTAATCCGACGCGCCGAACTTGAAAAAAATTTAAATAAATCTTAATGTTTTATTTTCTAAATACAGTGGTGTGTCAAAGCCAGATATTTTGTTGTAATGCTTTTGTTCATTTTCATTTAAAATTAAATGCATTTTTCTCTCCGATGAGGTGAGGTTACCAAAACACTCCATCCATCTGCACCTGGTCCGGCTCCTCTGTCAAAGTTTAGAACCCATTGTGAAGAACTGAAATTAGTGCTTGGTGGAGCTTTCAAGCTAGCAAAAAAATAGGCCAATCTCCACCTCTTTGACACCTGTTACCAACTGCGCCGCAATCTTAGTGGATATGGTCCACCAACAGTATGCACAATCTGTTAAGAGTGACCACACAATTTCGATTTCTAATTAATTTGTGATGTAATCACAACTGCAGTTATTCATTTAGCACAAGTCTGAGGTGGGCTCTTCACAAATGAAGGACTGCATGCTGGTGATTTTCCTCACGCATGTACATTAATAGTTTCAGGTCCAAGGGACTCGATGCTCTTTCAAACCCTTGGTCACCAAAGGTCAAGTGACACATTCATGTTTCAGCATTGTGATGAGGTAACATCACACTTAACGGACAGCGTGGGGGACGGGCGGATCCAAAGTCAACGGGCCGCGTTCACGTCCTGGTTGACATTGTTGTTCAAGTTGTGTATGGCTTGGTGACGCTGGTGCCGGTGCAGGTGGATGGCGTTGGCGTCCGGGGCACTGCCCGGCTCAAAGACGTTCAACACCAGAGGCATGAACTGTCGGAATATGCTGACGCTGCCGTGCCAGAAGGTGGGCTGAGGCAGCCGGCCCGCGACGCTCCAGGTGCGAGTGGCCGGGTCGTATGCTTCCACTACGTCTGACAGCTCAAACGTGTTGTCGTAACCGCCGGATACAAACAGTTTGCCTCCCAGAGCCGCCACGCTGCCTCCAACGTGGACCTGAACGGAAAGAAATGTTCAGTAACGCCAATGTTAAGTAACAACAGCACAGCAAGCATCAAACAAGATTAACCAGTAATATTAAGAGACTTGGGAAGAAACAAGATTTTAAAATTCCTACAATGTTTTAAATGTTGAAAATTGTATTTAATTCAGTCATATTTCCACATACCACTAGTAAGCGCTCATGTACCAATAATGGGACATGTGGCACACTTTGAATTGCTGGTTTACGCCATAAATAGCGATAAACCACACCCAACCGAGCATCCACAAAGAAGGTACAAATATTCTAATTTGACTCGTGAAGGCAAAGCTTCATCGCCAAGCTGCCAACGTACACTTGACAATCAGTGTGCTGATCCTTACATATGGTGCATGCATTGGACACATCACCAAAATATCAACAAGCTATTACAAACCTGGTTCATCGGACTAATCTTATCCCACTCGTTCTTCGGGGGGTTGTAAACATCAACCTCTGCCGAGTCATCCCTAGAAGAAAGGCACAAGAATGTGTTCCGTCCAAATAAGCACCACTGCTGCAGTGCCACAAAAAAGCGTAACCATTCAGTTAACACTCAGGGGTGTCAATCAATTACATTTTTTAACAGTGATTGCATCGACAAATTAATCACACATTTTGTGTCCAAAATGTACTATAAAAACAAGGTTTTTCATACTCTTGTTAACATAAAGGTGGATAAATAACTTTACCTAATCTAAATGTTGTATCTATTAATTCATTCATACAATAATTATTTGGTAATTAATATTTACTTGAAGTTGAAAACTTACTATACAGTTAAAAGGACTGTGAAACATTTGAGTCAGATCTGTGTTGCGGTAACTGTGCATAGAATTTGTGTCCACTAGGTGGCTAACATGTTTCAAATTGGAGACACTAATAACAGTTCATTTTTTTTTTCTTCAAATTAAGAGTAAATTAATCACAACATGAAGCAATTTGTGGAATCTGCCTATTTTGTGAATTGAAAATTCCAACTAGTACCCAGTCGCCGCAAAATAATTGTTTATATTTATGAATGCAAAATTGTGTTATAGTGACATTTTTGCGCAAAGTTTTATGTCTTTATTTTGTTCAGTTTTATACCGACGACACAGCTTTCCAGCAAATGAGCCACACATAACACTACGTTAAAAGAGCTATGTTCTGGAGTTGTAAATATGCCTCATGTCTAAAGCGCAAGTGACTCGGAGTCACTCCAAGTGACAATGCATGCATACACTTAGCTCTTTGCTATCAAAGGGGTCGAGGAGTGCGGTCAGACCTGTTAAGAGAGCTGCAGCAACCTAGTTTGGTGGAAACGTCTAACCAGCTGCCTACCCAGAGCGTTCAACTCTCAAAGCAGGGAGGTGGTGGTAAATGGTCCCACCATGTAACTTTAAACATTGAGTATTTTTTCTACTGTGCCGACGGATTCCCCCAGGTACAAGGGCTTTCCAAATGAAAGGTTTGTGTTAATCAGCGCAAAAAAAAAAAAATGGTTGTGTTAAAATGACTTATTTAACGCGCACATTTTGACACCCCTAGTGGACAATAAAAATGAGTTTTCCCTCCACACCTCACAAAGAAGATGAGCCCGTTGAGGGTCACCGTTTTAGGGGTGAAGGACCACGGCGGCAGCTGTCCGCAGTTGACCATGGACCAACATTTGCTGTCTGGCTCGTAGCTCTGGACTGCCATGGTGTCCTCCCCGGCAAGACAGCCGATAGCGTACAGGCGTCCGTTGCACGTGGTGGTGGAGCAGTTGTCCATGGCGTGCAGCATCGGCGGTAAGGCCTCCCAGCAATCCAGCGTGTGGTCGTAGCGCTCGGTGCTGTCCGACGCCACCACGTACAGCTGACCTTTCAGCACGCAAGAACTATGATACTCGCGTGCTTTCAGCATGGGCGACACCTCCGTCCATTCGTTGACGCTGGACTTGTAGCGCCACACGCCGTCGTAGAGGCGGGAGCCGTCAGAGCCACCTGCCGGATGATATAAGAGTGATGAAGTGTGATTCTGGAGCTCTACGTCAAACCCTTTTCTATACCCGGACAGATGGAAATCATCGATGACATCCTGTATAATTTTTTTCAATGGGAAATTTTGCTGTCAACGTTGACCAAATAAAACCAGACCACTGTATGGACATTCTAAAAAAGATCCTTGATTAATGATTTGATATTTGCAATTAACAATAAATTCATAGATGTTAATTACAGACATTACAAGAGGCATTCTTCCTGACATTATTGCTACAGACTGACTGATGTGATTTTTTTTGAGGAAGCTGTCAATTGTAATATTTGGCAGAGTAAAATTGCATTGACCGATTAATTGCCTAATTAATTTTAAAAAAGCTGAATAAAATAGCTTTTTTTTTTTTTTTATGCTTACAACAATAAACAACAATGCTTTGTGATTTGATAATTGTTTAACATGTTCAGCTTTTTATCGGTCGGGCCCATTAAATGACCTAAACATTAAGTGACCTTACCGAAAACAATTTCTAAGCAAAAGAAAAAAAGTGAAAGACAGGACAAAGGCTTGAGGTTCATTCAACTCAACATTTGAAACATTGATTTGATCATTAAAAAAAAAAAAACACAAAAAGTGAAAGCAGTTGAGTCAAGGTGAATGCAGCAGATAAACACACGGCAGGTAGAAAAGTTATCGACGCGCTAACTTCAACAGCCTGTGGAACCACATTGTGTTCATTTTACAACATTCTGTTGAATCGATTTATACAATGCAGGTGTTCTCTTCCCATTCTCTTTGTTCTGCTGTCTCTGCTGGTTGCTACGTTGGTTTCAAGTCTATCAAGACGTACAACTTTCAAAAATCAAAGTCTCACCTTTTTCTAACTTGCCACGGCTTGTACACTCTATAATGTGTTGCTGTTGTTTTAAGAAGTTCTGCATCAAGCTGATCCTGCTGGCTATGAGCGTCCTGCATGAGTATTGCGAAAGATTGAGATGTTTTCTCGAAGGGGAACATCGTGCCTGGAAAATGGTGAAGTCCTGGCAGCACAACGAGCTTCACTCTGACGTAATCGTTGTGCAGGTTATTTAAAGCCAATGGAATGTTTCACGAGCCATCGCTGTAGTTTGTCTTATGCGGCTTATGCACGTCACTCTGTCACCTTTCTTGCTTGGTTCATTTTCTACTCTAACAACATACAAGACTAACAAAAAAGGCTTCTCTCTCATTTACGGTTTTGCATGGCTGCATTTCAAAGGCTGTACAATTTGGAAAGCGATCACAATTTGGAGGTAAAATATAGTGCTGTGACGATAATTCCATATCTGTATGTATCGCAATAATATATATAATATCACAATAATCATATTCAATGCTTTAGACAAAGTGAAAATGTACTAAAAAGGATTCATGACGGAAAAAGTTTGACCAAACACACAATTATTGCCTATTGGAATCGTCGTTTAAAATTTGAACAAATCAGAGGAACCCATTGTGTTTGATTTCAGAGGTTCTATTGTGCCGAGTTACACAAATGCGGTATACTTTCAGAACTTCAGCATCTAGCTAGATTTAGCATCACTTAAGAGGCTAAAAGTGCTTCCTATACTTTTGTCAATGGAAACCACAAACATGGTGCACCAACACTTACCGGTGACGTACATATCATTCCCGAGGGCAGCTATGCTGTAGCCCCCTCCGAGGTGGTCCGGGAACTCAGCCAGGTAGCGCCACTGGCCCGTCTGCGGGTTGAAACAGTCGACGGTGACCAGCTCATCACAGTCCTGGTCGCAACCTCCCACCACCACCAGGATCTCGGCCAGTCCGGTGGACGGCCGTGGACGCATGCGGCGGCAAGGTCTGTCGTGGCGGTCATACTCGCTAGACTGGAAGCTACGGGCCTCGTTCACCATGCGGAGGCAGGTGGGCGAAAGGTATACAAGGGGGTCGCTCTCAACATGGGCCAAAAGGAAGAACCTCCTGACAAAAGGTAGTCGGACCTGCTGGAGGAGCTCGGGCCAGTAGTGTAGTCTCCGCTGGAGGTCAGCTTTTACCCAGCGCACTGCGATCTGATAAACAGTCTCCTCTTTGTCGACGCACAACTCATCATCAGACACAAACTCAAGGAGGCGCTTCCATGGCAACCGTTCAAAGTCTGTCCCTTTCGCCAGATCCATTAAGTTTTTGAGGACAAAGCGGCGCGCGCTGGCAGCCAGCTCTCGGCAAGCGTAGGCTTCTGCAAAGTCTTGGATTTCTAAGCAGTTGGAAACATCCAGACGCTGTTCCAGAAAAGCACAGCAGGCCTCTTTGACTGACGGGAACTGGAAGAGATCTGCCGTTTTCAGCAGAAGATCCACATTGTCCTGCGTGACGGTGACCCGTCCTGTGTAGCAGAAGTCCACCAGCAGTCCCAGAAGCTCAGCCGAAACCTCATGAAGAACCACCCGGTCCATGATGCTCTCCCGTAGCGTACCGGCAAACATAGCTCGGAAGTAAGTGCTGGCGGCGGCCAACACCGTGCGGTGGCAGTGGAACTCGCGGCCCTCTGCGCATAAAGTCACATCAAAAAACTTGCGCTCCGCTCGAAGCTCATGGATTCCTCGAAGCAGGTTGAAGGCGTGGGCCGTGTCAAAAAACGGCAGGGTGGATGGTTGCGTCTGTAAGATGGGATTCTCCATCTCGTCTCAAATGGTTGAGCTCTGGAAGATGTTTACATCTACAAGCAAAGCACATTAACACGTTAATTTGATCGCTGGGCACACAATAACCCAAATTGTAATAAACGTCACACTGTAGTCATTATGAAAAACATCTGCCTGTCAACAGTCTACAACTAATCAAAAGTTCTCGCAAAAGCTAATTTTTATACCCCGCGAGCCCTTTGCGCCAGGACTCAACACGACAGTCTCGAACATTCGTCAGCTTGGGCTGATATGAATAGTTCCAACGTGCAGCTCACTTGTGTGCTGAGGCTATAAATAAACCAGCAGTGTCCATTTCCCCAAAAGGGGGGTCTGGATGGGGCCTTGAGGAGAACGCCTAGCCTGTTGTGAGGGGGCACGCCGAAGACTGAAACTTAGCCCTCTTACATGTACACGTTGAGTTAGTTTCCACACGCCGCAGAGTTCAAAACACCAATTTCCGGTTGTACAAACTTTGATGTGGCTTGTGGATGTATTATTAATTATGGCGTCATCCTGACAGCTGCAATGACATTCAATACACAAGGATGGTACACATGGACGCTTACTATTTCAGTGCTTTTATGTTCCCATCTTTGTTTTTTGTTTTGATTTAGTGGCCTGTTGTTTGTGTGTCCTGCGATTGTGTTGTGTTTTGCATTTGATACTGAACTATGCTGAAATGCTAGATACAAACTTTACCAGTCGTCACTATTGCTGCTGTAACACTTCAAATTTCCCCATTGTGGGACGAATAAAGGACATCTTTATCTTTTATCTTTATTCAAAAGTTCAACATTTACATAATTTCTGACAGGTATATTTCAATTAAAAATCTGAACAAAGTGATTGACTGCCTTTAGTAATGTGTTGTTTGACTTTTTGGATGCCACAGTTGATCAAATTTGAACCAGTAGGTAGTGCAGGCAAACAGCTTTAAAATAACTACTTGACTTTTCGACAGTAGGGATCAAACTTCGAACTTCTTTTTTTAAACACGTGACTCAAGTATCATTAATCACATATTCAAAGTCCTTGTTAACATTTGGAGATCATTTCCTCTTAAAATAAGAAGGGATCTGCTTTCAGAGGTTTGCTTTAAGGTCATAATAAAGCCGCTGGTTTCTGGCCAATGGACTTAGCACGCGTTCCACTCAGGGCTTCAACAATAGAGACACACATGGAGCTTTGCGCAGATTAAAAAGCTCTCCACAAGGGCGAACTATACTGCGATACAACACAGCCTTCACTGAAACGACTATTTTGTGGCCTCTGTATAGTAGAGGATATACTAATGAACTGATGTGGAGAAAACCCAGCATCACAAAAATATAAAACGACATTTGTGCTACATGCAACACAATTGGCAGAATATAAAATGTCACACGTTGCATGAATGCTGAGACAAATACAGTTGGCAGGTTTCATACAGAGATTCATATCCTCCAGTTTGCTGGAGGTAAGGCGGGCGGTAGAGCACGAGTGACGTTCAACCGTCGTGAGAACTTTGGGACATGTTGGTGAAATGATCTTATGAGCCTGTCTTGTGCTGTACACGAATACACCACGCTCCTCTCCTCTGCCTAAAAAAATAACTCATGACATGGTGTTATGCTACTTTTTCAAGCAATGACACCAGCAGTCAGAAATACAGACAGTTGTAAATAGAAATCCTGCCATGAGACACTAAATTTGATGGATATCACAATCATGCCAATCCAGGATTTGGTTCGCCTTTTAGATGGTAAGGTACAGTGACGAACATCTCGGGGGTCATACAAATTGGAATTTGATCCAATACTTTGGCGACACATATGAGAGTCTACAGATTGGGCCGGAATTCCTGGCTCACTCATTAGTCACATTTCTGAATACGCTTATTTGATTTGTTATCATCAACTATTTCTTATAGAGCATCACAAGATTAACAGTGTTGAACATCCGGAAATTATTGTGGCTATCCTTGTAGTAGTGTTGTATGGCATGGTGCTAATTAGTGTTGGGACTAATGGAGGTCTACGCTCTACTGCGTATCACATGGTTCTTAATTTTGCATTGAAGTGCCATGCCGGCAAAAAGGTGCCATCAGGGTAGCAGTTTTATTCAAAGAACTTCGGGAGAGTTGATGATTTCACAATATTAGATCTACTGCACACTGATGAGTATGAGGATGTAACCTGAAAGTCAGACGACCGACAAGGTGGCTTAAACAAAAAAAAGAATGTCAGATGGGGGTGGAATTAAGCGCCGTGCTGCACTGGCGACTGGCCACTCATGCGACAGCTGATGTCGGCCGCTCACTATCGGAGTGCAGCAGCGTAATGCCTGAGTCTGCAGAGATGAGCCTGACCAGGCCATAAAAAGCCACATGCAAATGCACCTCTTTGCTTACTGAAGCAGACCTGCACAAGGTTGCTCAGTTCATGTAGAATATTGTAGTATAAATAATGTCCATCCATCCATTTTTTTAATACTCCTTGTCCGCATAAGGGACACGCAATCCTGCCTTCTGGATATACAAACAAAAGTAAATAGTGCTGCTATTGATAGGGAGGCTGATTGCAGAAAAATAAGTTTGATGGTTTGAATTAGGGGTGGATACCGAGCCCCAGGACTAAACTATTAAAGAACCATGAGCTAAATGCTCCACCAGTCCATTAATGGACTTGTAAAAATTGCTCAAATTAATTTTGTTTGAACACAAGATCATGTGATCATGTGTTGCCACTGGGACAGTGTGGTACCGTTTGGTTAACTCTGCCCAGCAAAGAAATCTGTCCTCATGGGCTCACCACTGTAGTGGGTTCTGCATGGTGGACATCAGCAGGGTTGGTAAATAATCAGACCTTTTCATGTGCAGTGGGATAATTCCCAGTGGTCCTTCACTTTGATAAGGTGAGCCAAAAGATAGGGCTAAAAAAATAAAAGTACAGCAAAAAGCCACATACACACGGAAACAAGTTTCAGTGTATTTTTTTTTTTTACCACATCTACATTTTGTACACACAAAACCGGCATTTTGGGAGTGTGAATACAATATATTTTTTAACCATGTGCAAGTGTGAATTAAAAAATGCTGACTTTTGCATTCCCATGGTAACAACACACACAGAGCTGTCTTGAGACTATGGTGAGTTAGTCCAAGTTTTCACATCGCTAACAAAAACTCGCTGTGATGTGTGTGAATTTCACAACGGCATTACAGTTCTTCCAAGACGCGAAAAATCAAATGTGGATCGATGGTTGTTAACGCCTATCTTATCAGTGTTTTCAGATCATCGATTCTGAAACCCATTTGGTCCTGATGCGCACCAAAATCAGCCTGGAATCAACTGGACATTCGGGAATCTCCCGAAAGTTCCGATGGCCACCACGGCCCAGTGTTTAAACGTAATTTCATTTCTTGCCAAACGTCAACAATTTCACCTTGCAAGCAAAACCGGTTTTATGTTGCTACCCTTGTTAGTTCCTAAGATAAGAGCTTATCGATAAAATTGTTAATTTGATCAAGAAAGCGGCTGACTCAAAAAGATTTTTTTTACTTGTGTCAGGCATGCTGTTACATACCAAGAAGCAGTGCTTCTTACTTTCTTGTCATTCTTCCTGTGCAATGAATACTTTCAGTTCGTCAATCGGTGGCCTTGCATCCTTCCTTCCCTCCTTCAAGCCATGCAACCATACATGTCCATCCCTCTGAGCACACTGTGCCTTGAAGCTCAAATTACTGATGAAATACTTGAATGCCAAAACTTTCCTCATAAAGCACTGAAATAATAACGGAACTAAAACGGTGCCAGTACTGATCGACGTACAGACACAACGTGGAGCTCATTAAAAAAGAGATAGAGACATCGAAGTTTACATTGTTTAGCATACTTCGGCTAAAACCGAGCAACCGGGCTGACCACAAAATCGGTGGTTGGCGAACATCGATTAAACGTCTGCGTGTATTTGCCCGACAGCTGGTTTATGACGTGTAGGCGTTTGTGACGTGACATGGAAAAACTGTTTCAGATATTTGTAGTCACTGTTAAAAGTTGAACGCTGTTGAACGGTGAGTGCCGCGTGAGTGCGAATGTGAAGACGTCATAATTCTAACAGATTCCCACAACAGAAACGGTTGCTGTCCTGCTTACTTCTTCGCTGTATGTAGATTAGTGTCAACAACGATCTTAAAGGCCAGCTTACCCGTGTTTGTTCTTGCTCTGGCCTCATAAATATTGAGGAACCTGCAAATAAAAGCCTTCAGAAATAGATCGGCGACGAAACTTTGATGTCGCAGATGTGTTCGGCCTCTTCCGGTGTCGTGCCAAAGTACTTACCCCCGAAAAAATCTGTATCCCCTGTCGCGGGAGCGCGCACGCATTGACTGAAGGCGGCGCGACGTTACTACGTTTGTTTTCATTGAAAGGCACGAAGAATGTAGGATTTTGTGTTTTTGATTTGCTGTAATTTAAACTAGGTTTTCCATAAAAGTGGTAGTCTTCGTCGGTGTGGTTTTCAGCGCACCATTCGCTACAATTTAACACGTAAAGTAAGCGTTTGACTCCGCCGAAATTGGGGGGAAATTACCTGCATTTGCATTCGTTAGACCAAAGAAATTTGGCAATCAATGAAGCTACCATAAGGGAATTTCAGTGATCAAAACACGATGAAAAGGGGAGAGGATGAGTGAAGTGGGCTATCGTGTTTCCAGCGAGATCAAATTAAGTGGCAAAATACAGATAGGTGGTATCCTGTTAGAGAACACGTAATTGCATTCCAATTGACTGATTTGTTTATTTTTTTTATAACCACTGATAGCCGCGTCACAAGTAGCAAAATAATTTAAAAAAAATAAAGTCACTCGCGTTCTGCGTCGGACTCGAGGTGCATTCACTGACCACTTACGCAGTAGGAAAGTTACCAGGGGATGCTGATTCTGGCAGCACCCGCCAGAATAAGTACCCCCCTCTAATCACAAAAATATTAACCTAACCCATCAAGTGACTTATTCTGTGTACTTATTGGATCATTTTGAGTAAGTGTGGCAAATTTGAGCAGGATCCCTTCTTCCTAGGCAAAGTTACTGGGGGGGATACAGATTCTGGCAGGTGCTGTCACAATAAGTACCCCCCCTCTAATCACAAAAAAATACCATTACTATGAGCACCGTATATGCCCTTCCATCACGTACTGAATACTATTTTTTTTTCATGTAAGGTGGTGATGATTACACCAAATTAAATTTACTTTATTTAATTAAATCACCCTCTGGTTTATTTTATCATGAGGGCAGTACATGATATATCACTCGCACAAAGTTTAACAAGATTTATTCATAGGTTCGTCACATAAATATGATAAACCATGAAAAAATAAGACAAAGTAAGTATCCATGTTCTCCCCATACCTGCGTGGGTTTCCTCCTTGTACTCCAGTTTCCCCCCTCGTTCCAAAAACATGCATGGTGGGTTGACGAAACACTCTAAACCAGGGGTGTGCAAACTTTTTGATTGGCGGGCCACAATGGGGTCTAAAATTTGACAGTGGAGCAGATGGATGGAGCGTTTTGGTAACCTCACCTCATCGGAGGAAAGAAAAATAAATTTTTAATTTTAAATGAAAGTGAACAAAAGCGTTACAACAATATATGTCTTTGAAAAAACACAGTGTTTAGAAAATAAAACTTTTACAATGTTTATTCATTTAATATTTTTCAAGTTCGGCGGGCCGGATTAAAACATTTAACGGGCCGCATGTGGCCCCGGGCCGTAGTTTGCCCATGGCTGATCTAGACAGACAAATAGTATTTTTAGGAAATCCGGCGCGCCGAACTTGAAAAATATTAAATGAATAAAATCAAATTTGCCACACTTACTCAAGATGATCCAATAAGTACACAGAATAAGTCACTTGATGGGTTAGGTTAATATTTTTGTGATTAGAGGGGGGGTACTCATTCTGGCGGGTGCTGCCAGAATCAGCATCCCCTGGTAACTTTCCTACTGCGTAAGTGGTCAGTGAATGCACCTCGAGTCCGACGCAGAACGCGAGTGACTTTATTTATTTTTTTTATTCTTTTGCTACTCTTGACGCGGCTATCAGTGGTTATAAAAAAAATAAACAAATCAGTCAATTGGAATACAATTACGTGTTCTCTAACAGGATACTACCTATCTGCATTTTGCCACTTAATTTGATCTCGCTGGAAACACGATAGCCCACTTCACTCATCCTCTCCCCTTTTCATCGTGTTTTGATCACTGAAATTCCCTTATGGTAGCTTCATTTATTGCCAAATTTCTTTGGTCTAACGAATGCAAATGCAGGTCATTTCCCTCCAATTTCGGCGGAGTCAAACGCTTACTTTACGTGTTAAATTGTAGCGAATGGTGCGCTGAAGACCACACCGACGAAGACTACCACTTTTATGGAAAACCTAGTTTAAATTACAGCAAATCAAAAACACAAAATCATACATTCTTCGTGCCTTTCAATGAAAACAAACGTAGTAACATCGCGCCACCTTCAGTCAATGCGTGCGCGCTCCCGCGACAGGGGATACAGATTTTTTCGAGGTAAGTACTTATGCAGGACACCAGCGCCATGATAGTGTGAACTGCCGCACGCTGCCTTCAGGTGGTATAGGAAAAACGACCATTTCCATGAATACGCAGAAAGTATATATCAAACGTGTATTGTTCCGTTTTTTTCTTTTGCTCCTTTTCCTTTCTGGTTATGCTATTATAATCTCAATAAATACGGTATTCTAGCGAATAAATTGGACAATTGGCGTAGGCAGTGTTATTTAGAAAAGCTGTTATTGTAATACTCGAAAGGAGCCAAAAACACAACACTGACTCAAACGACATAACAGTAGTGATGTTTTTAGTTGTGCTTTTGCATATGAACATAGGTTCTATTTCTCTGCGTGCACATCTTTACGTTGTGTAATATAATTTGTAACATTCTTTAACCATTGTCAACCGGCCGCGTGGCCTAATGGATAAGGCGTCTTACTTCGGATCAGAAGATTGAGGGTTCGAGTCCCTTCGTGGTCAAATTCCTTTTTTTTTTTGGTCAAGTTATTTTTTTGGGGTTGCTGTGGATGAACACTGTTGTGTTTTATTAGCTTACCTGTCATATTCAAAGAATTCGAATTAATTTGTTATAAAAACTAGAGATGAGTGAACTTTCCAATTTGCAAAGCAGTAATTTCAAATAATGTACATTAGTCTACCAAAGATTTTACATTTGTAGTGTGTCGTCAAATAACGGGTAAAAAACCAGGTAGGCTGCGTATTTCCAAAAATGTGTGCTTGAGCAACCCATGCAGAATTTCGGACCCACTGTTACATAATAACCTCCCCTACACCGAGTTCCTCTTGCAGTGACTGAGAAGCGAGGCAGGGTGAAGATCAGTCATTTCCACTAGTCTACACAGAAGCACTATCAAATTAATGCCTTTTATGTTTAATTTATTTTTCAAATCAAATTTTCTTTACTTTGAACAGTTTGGTTTTAATTCCTTTTAGTGATGTACAGTGTCCTTGAGGGTCTTTAAAGGCGCTTGCAAATTGAATGTATTATTATTATTAAAAGACAAGCACAGCTACAGTGTTGGTACACTCTTCTCTCTGCTTTCTCTACCATTTCATCAGACTGGTCTGAGAACATGGTGCCGTCTGCCTTGTCACAACACCCTGGCTTAGCCCCATGTCGGCGGGTAGAATTCAGACACAAGCCAAAGTACATTCATGTACATATCCTCTCAGCCCACGGCGCAGGCTTTTTCATCAGCCTCCACAGGGAACATCCGAACACACTCATCACAATGTAAATGTCAGGGTTCCTTGAGGATAACAGAGAGAGGCAAGATGAAAGTGTCGGAAATATAATGACGGCTTGAAATGATATTCAACTACTTTTTATATCATGGTGTTTTGGGGAATAGCACAGAATACAATATAGAATGCCTACTGTGGGCTAGGACAAAGCCAGCCCGCTAACAGCAAACATACAAATAATGAAGGATGTACCACAAATAAGAATTTTGCGTGAGCAATTAGGGTTGCCTGTCCCAAAATATATGCAAAGTATTGAAAAAAATCACACCTGGATAGTCCTTTGGGGCAGAACATTCTGGCCCTCCCGCGCGGCTGGACGCCATTTTTAGGGTGGGGGATTTGGGGGTGTAAGGGGGTCACGGGCCGATTTTTTTGCATAAGGCGGGAGGGTCGAGGCTGGAAGGCTACCCAGATCGCAGCCGGATGGCGGGTGACTGACCGGCAAAAAAGGGTCAAGTGCCCAGCTCTGGAAAAAAATACACGAAGAAAAATCTTCAAATAGAAGTGGTCCACAGGTGCCGCGGTACTCGACCTACGCAGTTTGGACTTTACGACGCCCGAGTCTCGTCCGCCATTTTGTCTCCTGCCCAATTGTAAAATGTGTTAAGTATAACAAAGTAAGCAAACTTTAACCCACAACCTAACCCATAAGGCAAAAACAAAATATAAATTCAATTAAAAAAAAAACAAAACAAAAAAAACTGTGAAATAATTGTGCTCAGTGTTTACAAATGTTTCATCAAACGGCAAAGTAGCAAGCACGAAGCTGCGTCTGTACAACCACTTTGCCATTAGATGGAGACATGTCTCACTTTTCAAAAATTTCAATCGAGGCCAAAATGATGATCTCTTATGATTACTTTCAAGTAATAACATCTTAAACACTGCGCAGGGAATTCACCTAATAAAATGTGATAAAACACTACAACTTAATTAATCTGCAAGATTTACGAGAGTTCATCAGCTTCTGTTGTTTTGGTTAGTAATGACGTTCCAGGAAGCTCATTAACTATAGAAAAACAAAAGTTACAAATTACGAAAATTTCAGATAATGCTTTACTGATTTTTTTACATCCCTTTTTTCTTTGTCTATTTATGAGAGGGGTGCCAATGTTAGTGCTTAATGCTTCCTCAGAATTTAATTGATTGTGAAAATGTAATTAAAATTTTGTTTTAAAAATCATGTGTGACCCACAAAGGTTGCCGTCCCCTGATCAACATGGTCACCACACCCATTCATGACTTTATTTCCTATTAAAAAAATAAACATGCAAAGTGTGAAATCCAAATTGGTTTCTGTCTCAACAAAAGTTAAAATTAATAACTAATAATTAATATGTTGTTTTTCTTTTACAGTTCAAGTGTTGGACAGACAGATGACAGATGCAGACAACCTGTTTATACATCTTAAAGTAATTCATTAGAAAATTGATTTGACAACACGGACGTTGCATTGAAGACGTGTGTATGTATGCATTATTGTGATGCTCCGTTTGCACAGTCACCATGTGAATTATTGATATGACAGACCGCAGCTTTCAATGTCAATACATCTCCCCGGATACGGAGCTAGAACAAAACCCTGACGGAGATCAATCGATGGAGGGACAAAAGCGAGGTGGGAAAAGCGAGAGGCCGCTGATGAAGCCAGAAAAAGTTGCGGAATTCTGAACAAAACAATGAAAAAAATATGGCGTTTGGGTAAAATGTTTGAGAGAAATATGTATTCAAAAGCATCTTTCATTCCCATCTAATCTGGCATGTTCCTGACTCGCTGTATTTTAGGTACGTGGATAAAGGGTTGGCGGAGGGGGGATGCTTGAAATGCAACACCCGGCATTCACTTTACTTACTAGACTATATTTTGTCAGGTTAGTGTTTTTGTAAGTGCGCGTGTATACAGAAACGCAGGCTCTTTGACGTTGACTTTTAAGTTGGCTGTAAATTCTTGTGTGTCACATGTAGTAATATTTAAAATTGTGCAGTTAATAGATTCTTTATAATCAAAAAACTTTTGTCCTACATACTGTGTTCCACCTTAGATCTTCTGGGGGCAACCACGTAGTCCCTTTCAATTTGGCCACATTTACTGTATATAGGGCATCATAACAACCTACTTATGTGGCGTGGTGAAATAAAAAAACGAAAGGTCAAGATTTGCCTCCACTAATTGAATTTCAAATGTATTATCGTGTGCAGGCGGACTTTTCCTCACGGCGACAGCTTTCAGGAATCTTGTAATCCCACGCTCCGGGGTCACTGAGTGAGTGGGTGTATTATTTGTGGAACATCTTAACATCAGGTTGCATCAAACAATATTAAGCAAAACATCTTTATTTTATTGTCTTAGTGTGCTGCCCATAAAATAGGGCAGAGACTTGCTTGGCAAAGCCTTGCTCCGGAAAAGGGGAAAAACAATTTGTTGTATTCATTTATTTATTAATTTGCATTCATTGTTATTCATGCATTCAAATTGTGTCATTATTTATTATTTTTACATGCAGGGTTATTTATGAGGCACACAATGCACTTGAGGGCAGATTTATTCAGCGTGTGCAGCTGTACGTAGAGAGGTTGCTCGTCTTGTTTACTACTTGGTGGGAACAATGCAATGAATAGAAAAGGGGGAGGGGTCTTGTCTAGAACAAATCAATAACATCTAAAAATAGAACACAGTGCTGCCATCGAAATTTAATTAAAAGGATTTTCTCTTTTTTAAAAAAAAAAATCCTCATTACATGTCATAAAATATAACATATTTTAATAGGCCACATACATAAATAACCTTATACTACAATGACAGTCATGATTTTAATTGTATTTCACGAGATAAGAGCAATTAATAATTATTACTTCAATAATGGGCTGGAAAAGAAGATGTTTTTTTAACAAATGCCGTGCTTTGAGATACAAGTTTACTCCATTCCATGAGCACTCTCAAAACTTTCCAAATACTTTTAATCAGTTACAGCCTGGATAAAAATATACAGATATGCAGCAATGACGTAATTACAAACATTTTTTGCCACATTGTTTTGCTTGAGTTTAATGGACATTGTGCTGCTTCTTCTGGTGTGCCACCTGAAGGTACGACTATGCAGTGCATGTAGACGATCACAAGTTTCTCCTCTGTAAGCGGCAGTAATATTGTTCTTTGCAGATAAGAAAGAATATGTTTCTGAGAGTATAGGATTGTATGTCTACATGTAATGCTTCACCACGTGTGTTCAATTATCCGTTTCATAAAGTGTTATGATGCAATGCTTTTTGTAAGCATATCTATGGCGTTTTGAGTTGTTTGTCAGCATTAAGATAAAATGACTCATCCAAGGCAAAGTTTCATGGCTGTTGTAAATGTACAACATGTAATATTATTAGTTACTGGTTGACATTAAAGTCCAACTGACAGAGGCAATAAAGAAGTTGAAGCCTCTTTTTTTGAAAAAAAAAAAAAAAAAAAAAAAAAGTTCAGTCTCTGTCAGAGTGCTGCTTATTGTAATAAAGTGATTTAAGTTCACTGCCAACATGTATGGACTTGTATGTAAACACTTGTTAGAAGAAACCTTTGCTTGGAAGTCAAGGCAAAAAAAAAAAAAGAAAATTGGCTTCGCTGCTTTTATCTGGGAAAAAAAAAATTAATTCCCGGCCACTCGTATCTCAAAGCATCACTGTACTGTAATACTATGAATAAAAACAAAAAAAAATCTTTGAACAAAATAAAGGTTCTCCATTTTGCCTCAATGGCTTCAAGGCACAATACATTAACAATCACTTCCACACAAAGATATTCGACAATTAATTTACTAATCATTCCTAATTTTGATAAAACAGTGAAAGAAAATCTATCGCTCAGTGCTTGGCCAGTTATTGGACTGCACAGGACTTGACACGAGGCAGTCACGTTGCCTCCAAACAAATGCCGCTACGTTAGTCACGTTAGTCACGCTTGTCACACACTTGCGCGCACTTGAAGGCCCAAGGTGGGCTGGCCAAGACTGACAAAGTGTGACTGTAGCATGCCCTCCGAACCAAGGATGAGACTTTACTGATGATTTTGTGGTTTATTTTTGAGCAAGATGTATCCATAACCGTGTAACCTTAAAACCGAATCACCGTAAGAGCTGAAACACAGTTCAAAACATACGCATACAATTAGCTGACATATTTCACATTCAACACTTAATATTTACAAACACAAAATACTTATATCCATCGTTTACACACCTTTTGCCTCTTCGGAGGGGGTGCTAGAAAAATAAACGTCCGTTTTCTGAGGCTCAATATGAAACTTTTTGCCGTACTCTTCGTCAAGTTACCTTAAGTGTGAACAATACTAAACAGGAAGTTCACATTCAAAATAAAAGCACGTAGCTTAAACCGGAAGTAGAACCTTTCAATGCAAATTTCAAATGAAAATAAAATACAATAAACAAAATCACCGCTGCTGTTCACAAAATATGAATATGGTTAGTTACAGTGACAAAATAAGACAACATGAAGGATCATGTTAGCTACTGGCTTGTGTTTTCGTACCCTCACTGCCACCATATAACGCTTTGAATGTGGACCTAAAAATGTGTCTTATAATTTCAATTGCAAACTCTTGCATGGGACGACAAGTTCTAAAGTTGACAGTGGATCAATAAAATAAAAAAGAAAAATGAGTTGGGAAGGGAAAAGCTGCTGAATGTTTTGATGAATATAAGAAATGACCTGAGTTTGCCACTTGTCAACACAATTTAACACTTATGGGAGATGTGGGAGCAAAGTGTGAGACAGAACTCGACACCGTTGACATTTAAAGCAACAGTATGGAATAATGTGACTTATTTATTTATTTATTTTTTACAAATCTGTGTCCAAATCAGCAGGAGGCAACAATAGCTTGTCATTTGGACTTCAGCAGTCTATAATATACGTGGAGCATCCAAGACAACTCATATTAATCTTTCTGTACTGTGGTTTTCTGTCTGACAGTCAGCTGATCTGAATCTTTGAATAATTTGTATGCTCTTCCTTTGCTTCCATGTTTTGTTTTTTTTTTTTACTCCAATTTCCTCAAACATCCCCAATACATTATTCTCAAGTTAATAGAAGACTCTTAATTGCAGCTAACAGTCCACTTAATTTAGGGAATACAAGTAAACTGGAAATGGAGTAGTATTCAGATTGAGGGAAACAAAATATCTGTGTTTCATTTTTAAGGTTTTCTTATGACTGATTTTCACTTTTGACACTTTCAAAAAATTTATTAATTTATAAAAAGCATCTGCCCGTGTTTATAATATAGATAATACCCCATTTAATAAATGCGCAGACCTAATGCTAATGTATGTTCAAATCCATTTTTATGACAAAATGTAGCTATTCTAACTTTTAATCAGTTGCGTTTTGTAGCGGGGAAATTATTATAAGTGAATGTGAATAGGAAATCATCCAGATAATGAGCTTGAAATAATGTTTATGAAATATGAAACCTCTTCCGTTAGTCTCTTGTCATGCACGGATGCTTTTTTTTTTTTTCAGGTAAAATGCAAGGACTGAAGTGCTTTAAAAGGACGAGGACAGACTGGGGGGCAGGACGATTATTTTATGTAGGGACAATTACGGAAGAGTGCCCAGGTCGCGGACGGAGGACAAAAATAGGGTAGTGTGTTTAGACGCAGGTGTGTGTTATTCACATGATTCTATGGTAATACATTTAAAACTCACTCACTGCCATTGACGGATAAATACGTCAAAGATCCATTTTTTTCGCTCGGCTGATAGTGAATGAGTTAAGGTAAAACATTCTCCATGCATTTACTAAAAGGTTTTTTTTATGGTGGTTTGACCCTAGAACATCAATTCATCTATTTTCTGTAACGCTTATCCTGTTCAGAATAGCAGTCACACAGTGTCTACATGGAAGTCTGACAAGCAAACCAATACAGTAAACATCCTTAATTGAAAGAATCTGCCAAAGCGATATGCGTAAAGTGTTAATACAACGGAATCATGCTTGTCGTCACACTCAAAGGGGTCAGCAAAAAAAAAAAAAAAACGATGTGTGAGTGATGTTGGGCTGTGTGCACCGTCGACTTTGTTTTGCTGACTCCATCGCTTTAGGCCTTGGTGGCATCCATGCCAATAATCCCGTCATCCTTAAAATGTTAGTCGGATGAAGATGATGAAGAAAAAGCGTTAAGTTTCCTCTCTTTCTTCATTTCCACGGTTGTCCCAGTGTGTACGTAGGATGTGACACTTGGACAGAAGAGTGTTCCTACTCCATTCTCCAACCAGACAGTAAATCCTCGGAAGGCTGCAGCCTTTCCCCTCAAGAGCCGATTTGCCGCCCCTTCTCACCCAAAGGCGCTTAGATGTCCGTGGGCGTCGTGTCACAGTCATTTGGCAGCAATGTTATTAAGGAGGAGGACTGCTGAGAAGACGGTGGATTATTCCAGAAACATGTCATCTCTTTGGTGGCCCACTGGATGGCTACTTGAACACACCAACTCCATCCCACATTCATAAAAAGAGAAACTATAGTTCTTATTTCGAATGCAAAGAATTTCAGTTGAGCCAAATTGTGTAGAAATACACCAAAGCAAGATCTCTGTAGATCTTAAATATCCACTACAAGGTAGCAAAAGTGGAAAGAATAAAGGTATTTTTTGCTGGTCAGTTGTTCTGTTAGTTACATAGAATCAGAATCAGAAATCCCATCTATTATGGACTCACTTTCTTGTCCTAATTAGGGTCACGGGTGAACTGGAGCCTATCCCAGGTGACATTTGACAAGAGGCCAGGTACGCTCCAGATTGGACGTCAGTCCAAGCAGATACTCAGAAGTAGAAGGAAGAAAGCAATTCCTGCAAAAGAGTAAACAACAATGACCAATGGGCAAAAAGAGGGTAGTGATAGTCAAGTGATCTTTTCTTGTGCTTGGATGTAGCAAACATTTAAGTTGCTCACTGAGAACATTTCACTGACATTTAGTGGTCATGAATCTTTCAATGAATAAATATGTGACGCCACGTTGTCTCTCGAGACTATGTGTCATCGAAAGACACGCAGTATTTCAATGATGTTTGGCTGGCAATGACAAGGTTTGAAGCACACAACAAAATTACCACATGCTATATTTTTTTCTTCAGTGCAAAGGGCTCTCTTGCATAAAAGATACCATTCAAGGATGGCACAAAATTGCTGAACAACAAAGCAACAAATCAACTGTTATTATTATTGAGGTCCTATTTTTTTTCTGACATGCCATCACAAACCTACAGCAAATTACTAGGCCTACTCATGTTGCAATATGGGGCAGTAAAAGACTAACTAATCCGCATCTGCCATCTAGTGGTGATTGGTGACATTACAATTTAACATTACAGTCAACCCCTGCATATTCGCAGTTTGGCACCTTTATTCATATTTTATATAATTTATTTACACATTGCAATGTTTATCAGTATTTTCTGAAGAATATATATATATATATGAAAAAAAAATATTTTAAAAAGATATCTGGGGAGGAATTGTTTTTGACATGCTGTGATGCGTAACTGTAGACCTAATACAGTATTTATTTCCACTGTCTGAAGAACTCAATTCAATTTGTATTATTGCTTATGCAAGTAAATGTTTTTTTAATCATATAGTATTTCCAATGAAAAAAAAAAGACTCCAGATGAGTATTAGATGGAGATTTGAACTTGCTTATGCCGACATTATTCTTGTGATGGGAGCCAAGATGGTTTCAAGCAAATGTCAGCGCTATCCATCCAGTAGCTGTTTCTTCCAAGAGCAGTTTCATTTTCTCTTTACAGGCAGTGGCAGTGAAAAGCTAGACATTGTCCTATGGGCACAGCGCAAAGTTTTTGCTGGAAATCTGCTGTCAACTTGAGTTACTTCAAAAACAGCAGATCAACAGTTCAACGGACACGTTCCTCAAGGAAAGACAACGCTTCATTGCTGCATTCACCCACCAGAGACGATGGAAGATTTACTGCCATACATTTGACTGGACAGTGAAACAGAATAAGGTTTGCTGCTCTGTGAGTAGGATTAAAAATAATATCACCAATGACTAATATTTTAACTTTATTTTCCATCACTTTCAGCATCACTATATCATTCATTGTCAAATTGCATTTAATTGGTGATGCTGAATTGGCATGTTGGCCTCGTGATTAGCATATCTGCCTCAATATTCTGAGGTTTGGGGTCGGATCTCAGTGAGGTTGTATGTTTTCTCCATGCTTGCAGGTTTAAAAAAAAAACATCTGTTACCTACTCCAGTTTCCTTTTACAAACCAAACACAACTCCTTTTACAGTGTTTTTTTAGTAATATAATGCTGAGCATGAGAAACTAGTAGAAACGTTTCAGTGTTTTAGTTTGTTTATATCAGGTGCGTTATGGGATTCTCTTATGTTGTAAGAACCATTAACTATGAACAACGTAAGTGGAATGTGGATGTATGAATTTATAAATTACATATATGAATAAGCACACCTGCCCCTTCTCTACATTTTATGCGTGCGTGTGTGTGTGCATGTGTGTGTGTGCGTGTGTTGTTTTTCTTGTTTTTTTCCATCACATTTCTGTGGCATGATATGTCTTAAGAAATCAGGACAGCCGACTCAGTGACCTCCTTTACATCCACTCTAATAACAATCTTTCATGGGAGTGATTTTCACATATTTTACACTTAAATGCCCACATTCCTCCGTGTAAAACAATATAGTCAAGAGGTTAAATTCTTCAACTTCATAAATTCCTGTCTGCAGTAAAGGAAGTTAGTGTATTAAAGTTATAATTCATATTATTATAATTCATTCCTTGTGTGTTTTAATTGAGTTAAAAATAATCACACAATTGCAAATTTCTGGAGGAAATTTCTTATTCTTGTCTTGTTCTTTCTTTGCTTCGTGCTTGTATACATTTCCAGACTGACTAATGAACTATGCTTCAAAGATACACTTTTTAAATGTTAGTTTTCATTTATAGTTGCTTGCGATTAACTAGAAAGGCCTGAATAGAAGAACATTTTGTCAATAAAATAATACAAGATCACCATTATTTCATTATGCAGATGTTTTGTGACTTTTTGTTGGTGGCGTTTTGTGAGATTTTTGTAAATGTAAAATACTATGTGTTTAAAAGCATTGCACAGTGGTGGACCGTTTGTGGTGTTGCTGAGCCTTCACTGGGGAATTATATGATTAAATTGCCCTTCGATACCACCACTATCAAGTTGCAATTCACTATCAATACCTTCCCGAAAAACTCTTTAACAGCATATAACCCTGCCAAGATAATCATCTGAAACAATTCAGACTCAATAATATCTAATAATGTGACAAAATTTAAAAAATAGAAATATTGTGCATCATACTTACTATGCTGATTATTAATTGCAATAATGTGTGCAGGTCGCATTACATCATCCAGCACTTCTGATTCTGAAGGCCCTGTAGCAGATTAGATTCACATGACAAGTGACATAAAGGAAATTGGTTTTGGACACACAGAAAAAAGGCTTTGCTGGCCACCAGACAGACAGACAGACAGATAGATAGATAGATAGATAGCGAGAGAGAGAGAGAAAGAGAGAGAGAGATAGATAGATAGATAGAGATAGATGATAGCTAGCTAGCTAGATAGATAGACAGATGATAGCCTAGCTAGGTAGGTAGCTAGCGATAGATGTAGATAGACAGATAGATATATTGATAGATAGATAGACAGATAGATAAAGATAGATGATAGCTAGCTCGCTAGATAGACAGATGATAGCCTAGCTAGGTAAGTAGCTAGCGATAGATGTAGATAGACAGATAGACAGATAGATAGATAGACAGATAGATAGATAGATAGACAGATAGATAGATTGATAAAGATAGATGATAGCTAGCTCGCTAGATAGACAGATGATAGCCTAGCTAGGTAGGTAGCTAGCGATAGATGTAGATAGACAGATAGACAGATAGATAGATAGATATATAGACATTTTTCCCCTGTATACTTTAGTTCTCAGATCAGTGATTCATCTGTTGGATTGTTGATTGCGTCATACGCAACTGAAGACAGTGACTAACAAGCTGACTTGTGAATGAAAATAGAAAGACAGCAAAGCTCAGACCCAGCAGTGGCCCTTGGGAGCCAGCAAGGAAGCAATGAGGAGGGATTAGCATAGCTTTGAGTGACCAAGCTTTTGTCCGGCAACATCTGCAGCTCAAAGATTTGCCTCGCACCGCTTCGATTTGCACATCAAAACAACCGCTTGGTTGAAAGGCTGCACCTGCTTCAAAATCCCTTAGCATCCTTGTTTATGTCTCTTCTCCAGGATGAATCCCAAATGGCAGCCGGGAAACGTGTCTTAAACACGTTATTAGTTAGTGTGGCTATCCAGTTAAGCTCTCTCAGCAGTTGTCTTTATGATCTCATTAATTTGCCATTAGCATACGGAAGCTAGTTTCCCTTCAAGTGCTGGTGGAGCTGCAGACCTTTCAATTATTTAAAGCTGGCTGAGCACTTCTACGAGAGACTGTTTTTGTGTTCTTACTAACCGCACCTCATGAATTATTAATCCAGATGATAAGAGGAGAGGCCTGTTGAATCGCAGCAGTTTAATCCATGTTTTAACCTAATTAACACCTTAACGAGACAACGTGATCAGGGCCCTCGTTCGTCATATTTGATGATTTTTGGGGGATATACAGCTGGAAAAAATTTGGAAAAGAATAACATTCCTGGTTTATATATTTATATGGTTGATCTATCCATGGACATTCACATTTGGGGAATATCTGTCAGTGAATTTGCCAAAAGGAAGAAAAACCATGAGATATTTTTAAGCATAGGTATACAGTACATCAGAGTAACAAATCATCAACGGTACCTTGTGGACAGAGGAGGAAACACGTAGCGTATTTTTGCTCTGCCAACGTGAGATTATGGAGAGCGTGGGACTCGGTTAAACGGTATTGTGTTACATTGACATTCTGCCAGCTGTTTTTTTATGCTTTTTAAGACCAAGAAGGGCTCTTTATTGCATGGGTGTTTTGGCATGTCACAAAGATGAAGGGATCGCGACGGCTATTTTGCGCCGCTCAAAATACAATGACAAAGGACAGAACAAATCTCAGTAAGGTTGTTGATTTTATCGCTGTAGAATGTTTGCAATATTGTAAAGGGAAACAAATTTTGACTCTCGAAGTGGGGCAATATTGTTGGAGCATACTTCCTGAGATTATTAAATTTGAGTCCATGGGAGTGACATGCATGATCTCTAATTAATTTAATTAACACGATCAAGACCATGTCAATTTTCTTCCCGGGATCCAGTTCACAAGGGTGTACCATATTCAGCACCAGATGAATTAGTTCCACCTGTGTAGAATTTCCAACTGAGAGAAAATCTGGCAATCTGAAGCCTAGCCAACCAAAAAACTAACAAACTCGCTCTGAAAGCAAATTAATTAAAACTAACTAGATTTAAAAAACTCAAGGAGAAATTAAAACTAACTATCATGAAAAATGTGGTACTATTAGAACCCTGGGAATCGGCAGGTAGGAAGATTGACTGACTAAAATTTACCACAGTTGGAATCGGGAGCTAGTTAATGAGAGAGCCAGTTGAACCGTAACACCGGCAGCCGCCATCTATTTCCCTTCATCGATAATGCTTCCAAATCGGTGGCCTTACGAGTTTGTGGTGCTAGCTCGTAGTTGTAGTTAGTTACAAGCTCAAATGAAGTTGTTATCATCTGTAGCAGATGCACAGGAGTAATGGGCTCCTTTGAAAGGCCTCAGCTGGAAACAATTTGTTATTTGCCTGCTAATCAGGTTGGCCCTCATGGAGTAGATGCAATCTTCAAGAACAGGAAGCACGGCAGACCCTGGTTCCAGCCTTTGAGGGAGACAGGAGGACGAGGGAAAGACTCAGATAAGCTTTTAATGATCTATCCTGGAACAATAACCCCCACGCTCTCCAACAAAGGTAGACGGTGTCATCTTTTGGCCCTGCTTTAATTCAGTTAAAGACTGGAGTCAACCAGAAGCTGGTTAAATTCAACCTAATCCGATTTGATTCGATTTAATTTGTCCCTTGGTGTATTAAATTACTTTGATTAAAGGTTATGGTTGGAACATAATTAGAAAAAAAAAGGGCAGGAGAGTTCAAACACAGTTCAACAGAATGCGGTGACGGAGTCAAGTCAATTATACATCTACTTTCCTTTTTTTTTTGTGAGCGTGGGGGTGTGAATAATGAGTCGTATTATCATACATAAAGAAATAATTGAAGCTGAATTTTCATAGAATACATAACAGCTGCATCTATTGTGGCTTTCTCTTGAAATACTGATAATACCCTTTTCATATCAAGGTATTGTAATAAGTACGTGCAGATGGCGGGAGATACACTCATCCCGCCATTATCTGAGCCGCTTTTCCTCACAAGGGTAGCGGGCGTGCTGGGGCCTATCCCAGCCGTCTTCGGGCAGTAGCGAGGGTACACCCTGAACTGGTTGCCAGCTAATTGCAGCAGGAGATACAAATACGAGTGAATTACATCCTTAAAATCGTATAGTATTAGATTGGATTTGCTACCCAAAGCACGACTCTACATTTTTGCTGAAAAAAAATTAAATAACTGAAGATGGACAAATGTTTTGTTGAACACAATGAAACAATAAAAGTACGACAACATCTACAGGCCCTAACCATCTATTTTTAACAGCGTTTTAATCAACAGGATAACCTGAAGAATGCATAGGCAAGCAGGAAGATAAAGAGCAGCGTCAAATTATGCCAGTTAGTACTATTATATGACGTTTTAGGTCCTCTTGTTATTTACCGCAGGTGTGGGCAAACTACAGCCTGGGGGCCACCTGCAGCCCGTTAAACGTTTTAATCCGGCCCGCCAAACTTGAGAAAAATTAAATTAATGAACCTTGTCAATGTTTTATTTTCTAAATACTGTGGTTTTTCAAAGACATATATAGTTGTAATGCTTTTCTTCACTTTGATTTCAAATTAAATGTATTTTTTTTCTCTGATAAGGTGTGGTTACCAAAACACTCCATCCATCTGCTCCTTGTCCGGCCCCTCTGTCAAATTTTAGAACCCATTGTGGCCCGCCAATCAAAAAGTTTGCCCACCCCTGATTTTCCGTATATCCTACAGACCGTACTTATTTTGCTCCGTATATTTGATGCCACTGTACTCTGAACCCGCAAAACTGTCGTTCCTAGTCAGTAATCTTGAATGTCACCCATTGAGACAAGCACTGGCAAATATTACCATAGACAACATTTACGTGACATGAAGACACCATATTGACGCCAAGCCCGTACTGGATGTGGCAAAGTTAAATGATTTCCAAAGATGCATCATTCTCTTGATCCTTGGAAACCAGAACACCTGAGATCCATACTGAACCAGTGCTTTTGATTGTACTAGGCTATTCTAACCACATTTTCAGATTATTATTTGCTGATTTTATGGCAAATACGATTGGTCACATCCAATAGGGCGGATGCGATGAGGTATCACTATGATGACGCTGCCCAGTTCAGCGGTAGTCTGCAGCAGGAATAAGAAAAAAAGGAAAAGAAAATGTATTTTCATGTCATCCAAAAGGTTTGTGGCTCCCGTGGTTTCTTTTATGAAACGGGTTAATTTGCCATTGTATACTAGAATTAAGCTAATGAACGCTAATGATCATGGCAGGGATGCTGTGGTGAAAGTACTTTGAAAAACTGCTTGAAGCAAGAACACTTTGCCTCTCATTTGGAGAACTGTTAGCGATCTTTTTAACTTAATAGTGCATGTTCAGGGAGGGCACAACAGAGAGAAAACAAAAACATCCAACCGTAGGAACACAAAATAAGACAAGAGACAGAAATAATTTGTAGAATCGAAGGATTCTGAGTCTTGGCTGCCATTTTCAGTGGGCAGGTTGAACACCTTTAACTTGAAAGCTATATCGTAGACCAGGTGTGGGCAAACTACGGCGCGGGGGCCACACGCGGCCCGTTAAACGTTTTAATCCGGCCCGCCAAATTTTAAAATAATTAGATGAATAATGTAACGCTTTTGTTCACTCTCATTTCAAATTAAATGTATTTTTTTTTCTCCGATGAGGTGAGGTGACCAAAACACTCCATCCATCTACTCCTGGTTCGGCCCCTCTGTCAAATTTTAGAACCGATTGCGGCCCGCCAATCAAGAGGTTTGCCCAGCCCTGTCGTAGACATTAGCTGCATGATGAAGGTGTGCGTGGGAAGAGTAAATATTCATACCGATCCAAATGTTTCAATGTGTACGGATTTCATTTAAAAGCTCATAAGCAAAACAAAAAAAAAGCATTAATTGTAAACAGAAATGTGGGTTAACCCAATGGTCCAAACTTAATAGTAGTTTGTTGGAGCTTGCAGACATGTTAATTTGTTGTTGTTTTTGTTAACATCATATCCTCTCATTGTGAATGTAATGCTCCGAATCATCATCATTATAATTATAATCATCCTCGGCTGTAAACACTTGGTGGCTTTTGTGAAGGGGGTGTGCGCGACCTCCCCATCACAGGTGCTTCACCTCAGGGGAAGCGTGTCCCATGAGTCTTTGTGACCCGAGGGAGGCTTTCTGACCGCAGACTTGAGAAAAATAAGCCCAGTGGTTGTTAGGGCTGTGTTTAGACGCTACACGTGCATCAAGTGGGTCACCTCGTCCAAATCACACAAGCAGGGGCTTCAAACACAGCTGTGGAGCGGGGCGTTGGTTGTATTTGTATTGGAGGCACTTGAGAGTGTGTCATATTTTTTTTTTTTTTTGTACAAGTGAGGCAGTGAGTGTTTGTTGTGTCACCAGGGACGTTATGTTTCATTAAGGCAACAAATGAGGTATGTGCTCTCACGCAGAATTTTCACCTATGAAGAGAATTGCACACTTACATTTGGATACATTTGCGCACGGGCTGGGACAGAATGTTTGGTTACGATATTCTTTCAGTGTCTGTACTCAAGTATTCATTTTTCCGATTATTGCATTTACTCTCTGTTTTTACACAATTACGCGCTGTATTTCTACATCTTACTTCGTCAAAATAGGCTCATTTCTTTTTTTCCAGCCTCCTCAAATGACATGAAACAATGAAACAAAACAGATCAACAGTCAACCACGATCTTGATTTTTCTTAATGGATTCTTTGAGGTGGCATGGTGGACAGCTGGTTCGCACGATGGCCTCACAGTGCAGAGGCCGTGAGTCCGATTCCGATTCTCAGAGGAATTGCAATTTATTGTTGACAAAAAATGACATCACAGTGTCCAAGGGCAGAGGGAACATCCGTCACGGCTCACTTGTTGTCTGCGTTTGGTCATGTGATGTTTGCTAACTGAGCCCGTTGGCACTGTGATGTCAGTTTCAGACTTATTTGTTTTTAGACTTGTGGGTGTGCATTGAACAAATTATTTTACATAGATTTTTTTTTGTACTTGACTTCCTCATTGACAATGCAACAGATGTGAAGATGCCAGATTTTCCCCATCAATGGCCATATTCAAGAGAAATTGCTTGATGTTCACTGCTCCAAGAATGATTCGTAGCACGTTTGTGCCAGCCTAAAAAACAAAAGCTTTGAGTTCCTGTGTAGGGTTTGCATGTTCTCCCTGTGTCTGCGTGGGGTTTCTCCGGGTACTCCGGTTTCCTCCCACATTCTAAAAACATGGTAGGTTAATCGAATGCTCTAAAATTGTCCCTATAGGTGTGGTTGTGAGTGTGAATGGTCTTTGGGTGCCCTGCGATTGGCTGGTAACCAATTTGGGTTGTACTCCAGCATGCCCGTAACCCTTGTGAGGAAAAGCATTTTAGATGATGGATAGACGGATAATCTGAAAAAACACATACTGGTCATCTTTTTTAACCCTAAATTCATTGTCACTTCTTTTTTTACACGTCAATTTGTAAAATTAGCAAAAAGCACGGGAACTCATTGTTTTAATTGCATTTTTTTTTTCATTCGAGTGTTGCATATAACTGACAGTATAAATTCAAGCATATTTCAGTCTACATTTTTTTTAAGTAAAGGAGTTTAATCACTTGTTCAGCTTTTAGCAGTCTTGAGTTTTGTACCACTACTTAGTGTGAGTACTTTAAACACTCCTGCTTGAAAATAAACAAACACAGACGTACACCAGTTGCATTCTCCATGGTAGACAACTGTGTGCGCGTGTGCGCTTGAATGCTCTCTCTCGCGCGCGCGCACGCGTCGGTGCCCTCCGATGAGCGCACTCCACGGCTGACGATGCAGCTGGGAGCAGCATGAGTTCGGAGCGAGCGGAGTATGACATGTTGTGTCAGAGGGCTGTGACCCTTATTGTCGACCTCTGTCTGCACAACAGCACGCTGTTGGAGCAGGACACGTGCCAGGACTTCCTCTTCCTGTTGTCCGGCCACGGCGCCAAGCACACGAATCAAGGTAAGGAGCAACAACTTCCTGATGATTTTTGCGCGCGCGTGTGTGTTGTGCGTGCGTGTGTGTGTGTGTGAGGGAGACCGTTGGATTTCCACCTTTTTCTCAGCATGCTATCGTATATTAAGTAGTGACTCTTTCACTGCCTTCGTTTTTTGTGCGGTGTCAGTGAAAACAGTTGAGTGGTTCCCTACTTTGCTAAGCAAAGAAATGTTGTTCAGTCTTGAACTTGTCACTTAAGTTTGTATTGAGTTACTTGGTCAGCAGTCAAGAGAACTTGGGCTCGAATTGCTTTTGCGTGTTCTCTTCATGCTCCTGTTGGTTTCATTTCTTTTCTTTCTCTTCCAAAACATCTATGGTACATGTCAAAGTAAGATGGGATGTGATGCAGCTCACCTGTGACCATAATGAGGACACGCACTATAAAGAATGACATTGAATGCCACCACGGTGCTGCTGTACCCATAAACGTGTGGAACTAATTAAATGTCATTGTTAATATTCGGAATATCCTCTAGAGTTGAACTCAAGACCTTCAATTTACTCAGTTTGTAAACAATTTGGGAAAATAACAGAAACTAGTTGCTCGATGGTTAAATTGTGGACAAATTTTTTTTTTTAACAGTATTGACAATGTTTGAAGCAATGTTTGAAGTCAATTTATGGACAACAGCTAACAATAAAACATTCCAACTAGTGATAACATGCTTGCTGACACTGGGGTCTTCGGGCTTTGTTGTTACTTTACATAACTATGTTTTGTTTATTCATTTTCTTCTCTTCTGACATTCCTCTCTGAACACGGACCGCTCATTCCTTTGGAAAAAGTGTCGCCATGAGTGCACAAAAGCAAACCGCGGCAATAGTTTGTCCCTTGATGCTTGCTGAAAGTTGGCCTCTTGAGGTACGCTGAGGCCTCATGTGACGACTGACTTCAGAAACCTATTTTTCCCGAAAATCATGGTCTGATTTACAATCCTTATATTTATCATTCAGTTGATCGGATCTTTTCTAAACTGCTGAGATAAAAGCGGCAACAGCATAATGAAATAGCTCAATTAGTAATATAGAGGTTCCGTGTGGACAGGACAACAGTTTAACCGCTATTCCAACGCATATGCTTATTCAGATTAAAATAACAAGACATTCAAAAACAGTTGAAGGGGAAGTCAACTCAATAAAATTATTTTGCAATATGCTCAATGTGCTTTCACTTGTCGAAACACGGCATTTCGATGAAGATTGCATTTGTGGAATAAGAGTTAAGCAGCAAAATCCATCAATTTTTAGCCATCTCAACGGGCGGCCATTTTGTCACTTTTGTCAACTGAAAATGACGTTACAGCTCAGGTTACAACCAATCACAACCTACCTGTTGTCTGAAGCTGAGCCATGATTGGTCGTTATCTGAGCCCTGAGCAATTGTGATGTCATTTTCAGTTGATGAAAGTGACAAAATGGCCGCTCTCTGAGCTGTACAAAAAAGGATAGCTTTAACTGCTCAATTCACTTTCCGCAAAGGCAATATTAACTGACTAGTTGGGCTGCATAGAACATATTCTTGTTAAGAATTTATTGGGGATGACTTCCCCTTTAAGTACTATATCAGATAAATACCGTTAAACTACCAAAATGTAGCTGTAACTGTAGTAATATTCATTTAACACCTTTCATGGTGCTGCTCGTCTGATGTCCAAAAGTGCAACAGATTTTACCTTTGTTGTCAGGATGTGAAATCCGAAAATGAATTGCTGTCAGCAGGTGCGAACCAAGATGCTTTACTGCTTTGGTGGGCTGCCTTTTCGATGCTGGCACACGCCTCGCAGTTCTTGGTTGTCTACGCTGTCACCTTGTATCATTCTCAGCACGGGGGGCTTTATCGTTCGTCGCGGGCGTCCACTAAACCAGGCTGCTATCTCACGTGATGTCTTCATCTGATGTAAACCATTTCTGCCACATGGATCTTCGAGACGAAATAATTGTGGTGATGTTGAGGTATAGTTTTTTGAGCTGGCAGTAGACGCCGCCTCGTATATATTTTCCATATGCACTGCGAACAGATTGTCCCACTTGGGCCTACTCTGCAGTGAACATTCTTATGAAGATGGTCAAGTTTAATATTTTGGAAGTTTCAAATCATGTTGTGTCGTGTGTGCGGTCGTAGCATCACAGTACTGTCTGTGTGCACACATTCAGGCAACACAAAATTTGAGCACTTTCATCAAAGACAGCAACTGCCTAATTTACTGCCTGTGTCTGAAATATTACTTTGCTGTTCATGGTTAAAAGCTGAGTGAAGTATAATGCAGGATATTTGCAGCTTGGTATGGCTGTGAGTAGATTCACATTTCTCGAGCCAAATTTAACTGGTAACTGTCGTTTGTGTTGCCAAATTATAATTGTCATATGACCCATTTTTTACAAATAATTTTGTTCACTTCTTGGTGTCATATACTACAGATTAGGGCTGCACAATATTGGAAAAAAATTACATTGCGATTTTTGGGGCGGCTGCGATGTACATTGCGATATTGAAACTAGAAAAGTTTTCACCAGATGACTCAAATAGCTCTGTTTGCGAAGACTTTGCTTTGTTCATTATACAGCTCTGGGATGGCCACTTGAGAGAAATACGTGCGCCACGGCATTTTATACCTTTTGTCCAGCGTGCAGATTTTTTATACCCCTCTTTCGTCACGGCGTAGAGTTGACTAATTAGCGGGGGGTGGGCAAGACAGTCTGTGTAGTCTCTACAATGTAGAGCAAAGTGCAGGGTGCTGCTTTTATGAATCAAACCAACAGTTTCTGTGTTCTTAAAAAAAAGAAAAGATAGCAACATTGCACGTCCAACGATGTGACTGTTGAGCATGCGCACATCTCAATCGCGATGTTCAAACGGCATATCGTGCAGGCCTACTATAGATTAGCATGTACTCCTATGTACTTCTTGTATCATAGTTTTATTGTTCAATTTTTCTTATAAATATTGGGACAATACTGTACAATAAAATGAGTAACCCTCGAATCCGCTCCTCTTTACAAAGTTACCTCGACCAAGAGAAGTCTCAAAAATGCTTCTATTTAACTTTGTGGAGGTCTTTGATGGAGATGTCTGTGCTGTAGTCACTCCCTATTATTACAGTTCCCATTCTTCATCGTGGTTGAGCTTGATCCTTCTGACTTGCTGAAGGCCAATGTGGCCCAACGCACATCTTCATCTCATTTGGCGATGTGTCACGTGGTCGGGAGCTGCCGATTAGTCTCATTACTGCGGGGCCTGAAGCCCACTTGAATGTCAAACCTCATTTGGCTCATCAGGCCCTCTAAAGCATTGAAATCTTTCTTCTTTGCTTCATGTTCACATTTTTGACATAGATTCATGTTGAATTGTCACGACCGGTCCAGTCTAGTCCAGTTGTGTCCAGTTCACTTTGATCAGTTCTCTTCACATTTTGATCAGCGATGTCATCATGAGGTACCAAAGTGGTCTGATCTTGTCATTGTCTTCAGTCTAAAAAAAAAAAAAAAAAAAAATCGTAGTTGAACATCTTAAAAGGGGGAACTCAAAGGAGGATTGACTTTTTTATTATTTGTATGCAAATAGATCGATTGAGTGCCTGACCACCCATGTAGTGTGAACGACAACAAAAGGAATTTTTTTTTATCTATTTCTGTCAATGTGTTTGTGAGCAAAATGTGCAGAATTTTGCAAATTATGTCCTTGCTATGGCAAATCAAGTCCACCACGAATCACATTCTAACTGTATGCATGAATGGCGTTTTCTTTCTTTTGGTATGTTCGTAGACACGCACGGTTAGAAACGGCTGTTTGCGCCATTGTGGGAGTGAACACAGCCGATTTGCTTTCAATAGAAGCGGCTTCTCTCATTTCCTTTAAATTCACTGCAGGAGTGTCGCGCCATTTACAAGGTGGACGCATAAATGGGCTCGCTGGGGTCCATTCAGTCTCAGACACGTGCAAAGTACCCAGTAAGTTAATAAGAAGCTACAAGAAGATTGTCACTTGCAGATAATGTAAGTAGGCACTTGGAGACCCACTCCTGATTGTGTGTCTGTGTGCTAACCACCGCCTCCCCCCACAGTAGCTGTATTTATGCCTATGATATTATTGAATATGATATAAATAATAATTTCTTCAATACTTTGATCCACCGCACACGTCCGCACAGGTCTTAATCTGTCTGCCTGCACCTCGATGAACTCCAACAAACTTGTTCCAGCACCTGCACCACAGCTTAGACCTGCTTTTAGCTGCTGGAAAGATTAGTCGACTTGTTCTGCCCCCACATTTTCTGGTGCTCTACTGTCTGCCAAACACGATAAAGCTCGTATCTCACTGAGTGGCGAAGGCTTTCACTTGTTAGTGAAGCTCAGTGAGATACCGGCTTAAAGGAGGATGTGCCAATTTTTATGCTGTGTGCAATTGTTCTGCCTACGAACCCTGAGTTTCACCTCCCAAGATTTTCCGGAGACGATAAATGGTTGAACTAGCCAGAGTTGGCGTCGCGCAACGGCATTCATTTGGAGTATTGACGTGGAGGTGTGGCCATCTCCTCCTCTGGAGGGAGCCTCAGAATCCTTACAAGCATCCAAAACCGACTGATTGAGTTATTGCTGGGAACTGTTTGAAATTGTGAAAAAAATGCATCTCCTTTATAGTGCGTGGCTATTGGTTCATTTTATATTGCCAAATGGTCTTCTCATCAGAGTATGATGCGTTTGCCTGACTTCTGTGCTGGAGGCATGGGTTCGATTCTCACTTTGTGATGCGGTGAATGTTAGTGGTTGTTTGCCTCTATATGTGCCCTGTGAGTGACTGGCGACCAGTCAAGGGTGTCGACCGCCTTTTGCCTCGAGTCAGTTGGGATAGGCGTCTTCCATTTATATAGACACCCACTTTGAGTATCACAGCTAACCTCTTCCTCAAGTTGCTCATTTGGGTTTAATTGACTACAATAAAATGACTAATTGGAGAATCTGAAACTTAGCACTCCCCCGTTCCCTTTTTTTCCTGTGTGGCTGACCTGCCCACACCCACCTTCTGCTGCTGGCAAAAGCTAATCAACTGCCAATCTGTAATATTTATATTTTCACAAGAGAGCATCTGAAGTCTACAAATCCTTAAATCAAACCCGTGGAGCTCCTGAATCAGTGGGCGAAAAGGGTGGCACACACACACACACACACACTCATTCTCATTTGTAATTCCGCTTCCATTATCAGCCGTGTGGACTTGAATTGAGCGGTCTTATTTTTGATCACATATATCCCCCCAAGCAAAGTAATTACCATTTATTTATTTATTTTTAAAAGCCATCAGAAATGCAGAGATGCAGCTTTATAATAAAAATGATGAGAATAAGAACGCTGACGCATACATGGCCTTTCAACTTAACAATAACTCAAGGGAGCTCTATATAATTTACATATACAGATCTGGTAAGAAATTTAGTCCACTGCAAAATCATCACTTTCTTTGAATTAACACAAATAAATTGAACATAAATTGTTTTATTCTATAATGTATTGACAGCATAAGTTGTAAATGTCAAATTTCCGTTGCAGTTATATGCAAATGAGAAGGCAAAAATTATGGTGAACTGCATGCCCCGGGGAAATAATTTAGGTTGTGCCGAGAGGTAATGGAGGTCACACAAAATAATCACGGTTTGCAGCCAATTAGGACATTTTCTGTCATGGGTGTACTCACTCTTGTTGCTATTATGACGCTGTGCGTTGATTACATTTCTTCACTGTTGTCCCATGAAAAGGTAATAAAATAGTGCTCAAGGGTTTGGGTGATATGCTGCGAGCATTTTGGGTGGTTAAGAATGACAACGTTGGCATCAGAATTCTGGACATCTTGGAACTTGTCCAGGACCTTGCTCGTCACTCTTTACAGGAAGTGTGGAAAGAGTCCAGGCAAGCAGTGATTAAAGCATAGAGCAGGTGTGGGAAAACTATGGCCCGTGGGCCACATGCGGCCCGTTAAAAATTTTAATCCAGCCCGCCGAACTTGAGAAATATTAAATGAATAAACGGTGTTAATGTTTTATTTTCTAAATACTGTGAGTTTTTCAAAGACATATATATTGCTGTAATGATTTTGCTCACTTTCATTTCAAATTAAATGTATTTTTTTTTTCTCCAATGAGGTGAGGTTACCGAAACACTCCATCCATCGGCTCCTGGTCCGGCCCCTCTGTTAAATTTTAGAGCCCATTGTGGCCCGCCGATCAAAAAGTTTGCCCACCTCTGGCATAGAGGCACTGAGTGATGGCCGGAGTTTGGAAATATTTTAAAGGGGAAAGAAGGCTGATTTGGGAATGCATTTGATCAATAGGTGGGGTATTGTTGTCATAGCCTCATTCAAGACATGACATGCTCCTTGACACTCATATGCGATTGCATCATTCACAGATGCTCAAAATTGGAGCCATATCAGTCGTAGAGGTCAGGCGGCTCTTTTGGGACCCGAAAGTAAGATAATTTCTCTCCAAATGAATCAGCTTCAAACAGTGGTTTGAATATCAACGAAGCGCTTGTGTGAACGGCATGACAAATTTTGATCTGTTGATCTCTCTTTGAACACCTTTTGGTTTCTTTCATGGTCGTCTTTAACATTGAGACGTGACCGGGATGTCCTAAAGGTGCAAATTTTACGTTATCTCCTTCGTGAACTCTCAAGGATAGGATCAGTGGCTATGAATAACTATGCCATACCAAGCGCTGAGAAAAAAATCTTCACTCTTGACTGCACATACAGTATCTCAAGAGTGTATACCCGTCACATTATTGTAATTTATTTTTAGTCCTTTTTAGGCCCTATAAGGGCTAAAAAGCATTTCCCTCCTCTGTACCCATGTTATACGGATACAGTCGTTGCTCAACAGGTCAGGAACCAAAAAACAATCGTAAATTAAACCAAATATGTCTTAGCCGATGTGCCGCATATGTTGACGGAGGGTGCGGGGGTCAGCCTTTTGTTGCTCTGACCAAATGCCTCAAATAGGAAGTCTCTTCTAAAGATGACACAATCTGTCATGGATTACGGGAACCACGTTCCGTGGTCTGATGAAACCAAGATAAGCTTCTTTGCTCCAGATGATGTGAAATGTGGGTGAGGAGTACAAAGACAAGTGCACCTTGCCTACAGTCAAGCGTAGGAGTGTCACAGTCTGTGGCTGCGTGAGTGCTACCGCCACTGGGGAGCAACAGTTCAGTGAGAGAACCATGAGTGCCAATTTGTACTGTCACAATCTGAAGCAGAGCATGATCTCCTCCCTGCGGAAACGGCTGTGCCTAGGCCAGTGTTACAACATGATAATAACCCCAAACACACCTGCATGATGACCGCTGCCTTGCTCAATAAGAGGAGGGTAAATTTGGTGGACTCGACAACCTAAATTCTATTGAGCATCTGTGGCGCATCCTCAAAGCACAAGACAATGTTTCCAACATCCATCATTGTTAGATCAGACCTCTTTGGCACACGTAATTAGATAATTGATATAATGATGTGTATCGCTGCGACATCTATTGCTTGGCCTTCCTTATATATACTAGTGATGGACCGATTATCGGCCGAGCCGATTATCAGGGCCGATATTTGGCATTTTGCCGATTATCGGCATCGGCCTTTGTTTTTTTTTTGTAACATTCAAGGCTAAATAATTAAAAGCTGGTTTATTTTGGCTCGCTGCAGCACACTTCTCTCTCTCTCTTTCTCTTGTGCTGGTGGCCCTGCCTGCAGAAGCAGATTGGCCCATCCACACCACCATCTGATTGGCTCCTTGTTCAAGTGGGTTGCTGTCAATCAGCAGTAAGCTGCCGGTTTTCTTTTTCACCTCAAGTCACACGCACTATAGGAGGCAACAGATTTTGCCGAAATTTTAATAAATGCCAGTCTACTACAACTCACACAAATAGAAAACTATTTCAAAGTAAACTTACTAAAGAGAATGCTTGTTTTCATTTAAATATAAAACATGCTTCTGAGCCTGGGAGCTTTGAAAACCAAGTTGACTATTTTCCAAGGTCTAAAACAAAAGCTTGAACATGTTGTAAATGACTAAAGTTGTTTAATAAATAAATAAATAAAGGCATTTAAACAAAGTCAGGTTTTGGTGTTTTTAGTTTTCCAAATTTTTACACCATTTTACCCCCTTTTTTCAACAAATGTCAAATATCGGTTATCGGCCCCCATGACTACTAATAATCGGTATCGCCATAAGCCGTGAAAAAAAAGCATATCAGTCTATCACTAATATATAATATAGTTGAATCCAGTTATGACAGTGGTGTCACCCTTTGGCACATGAGCCAGGTAGGGTTTGGGTATACCTTCTTCCTCATCTGACAGAAAAGGCCCCACGGCCGTTTCTCAATCTTTTTAGCATCCATTAGTTCAATAGAAAATATACCGGTGCTTCTGCGGAGAAAGCAATACCACTAAAAGTGGTACTCCATGCGAAGTGAGCGGCCCATCTTAATCTCCTTCATTATATCTTATTCTCCTTTAGTCCTCTATTTTTCCTGCAAGAATTCAGCCCACACACAAATGGACTCAAGTCACTCTGTTCAATGAACTTACCATTCATGTTTATGGAATGTGGGAAGAAACCGGAGTACCCGGTGAAAACCCACGCAGTTGCTTTGCAACTGGAATGATATGTTGACCATAAGCCAAGTCATCGCACTGGACCACTGGTCAAAACCATGCTTTTTTTTAATTGACTGAGCACTCCTCAGGCTTGAATTGTGCACAGCTGAGAGCAAATGACTAGTAAACACAACAAAGCGTGAGATGACTTTTCTGTCCCAGTGTGCATCACCAGAGCAGAACAGTACGGGGAGCTGACCCGAGCGGCTAAGATGAAAAAACAAGCCAAAAAATTGGTTATTGTGATACTGCTGGTGCATGTGTAACTAATTAACTCTTCTAATATGCATTTTAATTCATTTTAATTCTCTAGCATTTCTTCAAATAGTAGCGTCCAAATAAAAAAAAAAAAAATGGATGGGTTGCATCAACTCTTATGTGAACCAGAGAGGGAAACATTACATACAGATTACGTAGTCTACAAAATCACTTAACGTTAGAAAAAATGGTGCGTGAAAGAAAATAAATAACACTTCAACAACAAATTATATTACATTCCAACACTTCTCCATAAGGATGCATTGTGATTATTGTTTTATTTGATTTATTTATGTATTATGCAATGTGAGTCAATATGATACCGCTGGAACTGTCCATTCCCCAGAATCATTTTGCCGCCCACCCCATCTGTTCCCCATCGTCCATTAACCATCGTTCATAGAGCTCTGCACTTTACTTAATGGCTCTGTAGTTTTTATGATCAGTACTGCATTGCTAATACGACAATTTAATGGTGTCTCAAGACTTTTACGCAGCTGCCTTCAGTATATTTAACCGATTTAACTTGATTACCTTTACTTGCTAACTTTTTTTTTTATCGCTGGGAGAAGTCACAAGGTGTAATTGCCTCCGCGATTTGACTCCAGTTACCAAATACGGTTCTTGCTTATTACATAGTTATACAGTTAATTGACTGCCGGTCAAATGAAGGGGGGGATTGTTTAAATGCTTTATTTCTGTACTGTGTACTTCCTCATGCATAATACGCACCTGAAAAGGCTTTTTATGACTGAATATATATGGACAAGTATACTCTACCTGCAATGCAGAAGAATAACATCTTTGAAACAGTGTGTCGTCTTAATGAACAGCTTGTTCATTAAACTGGATCCGCTTTTATAGGTGAGCACATCATCAGTCAAAATGACTCGATGATGTGGTGTAAAACATAATCGGCTTGAGGCGACGAAGCGAAGTGTGAGGTGCCGACAGCTCGGGAATAATGACGAGGAGTTAAAACGCTTGTTAAAAACTTTTATTTGTTAATTGGGCAGTAGAGTCACACAAAATGAACCATAATGATGTCCGCAGACCACAGCTCCACTGGAACACATCAACTCTCACCACTCTCACTCGCTTGGGTACGACTTGAAAGATGACACAGGTTTCAGAAGGAGAACAGGAAAAGGAAAAAGTACACAGGGCTTATATGGTAAATATGCTTTGCAATCGCTGTCTTTTAGTTGGACCGTCGAACCGCAACATCTTGGTTACCTAGAACATGAAAACATTCATCATTTTGACTGAACCTTTCCCATTTCCTGGAATCTTTGGCTACTTCCAGTCGTTTTCACTTGTCCTGCCATTAAAAGTCCCCCGAGGAAACATGACCCATAAGATGCACAAACTAAAGCGAATAGGCGGTGGGACAAATTGAATAAGGGTTCATGACAACGGACCGGAGGGCTGAATAAAGTTAGCGCTCGTGTAGATTTGCAAGCTCAAGTTTGTCAACAAGGTGGCATGCTTTCTTGAGTGCCAGCGAGTGATCGCGTTTCGTTTAGACACAATTGGCCCCCGCCATGCAGCCCTCCATGTTTGCACAGGACTGGAAAACAAACATTTTTTGGCTTGATGTGACATTTAGACCTCTGACTGCCGAAAACGACGCCACCTGAGCTTATGAAAACTGATGGCGTGACCTTACATGGTCGAAAGGTGCTGCCTGATCCATTTCATCATCTTAAAAATCATCCGCAAAGGCCCTCCTCACAAAATGTCAGCACCCAATGATTCTAATGCTTTGTGTACAGTTTCATTTCCAAAGACAAACACACCATAGTTGTATAATTACAAAAAATATAGCAACTTTAGTTATTTTTTTAAATTATTTAATTAATTTTATGTATTTATTTTATGTATTTCGAAATAAAGTGTGATATTCCAGGGCTGGAAATTTCTTTTTAGAAAAACGAAAAAAAAACAGTTGAAGATCTGTAACACAGACTTTTTTTTAAAAGTCTTAACTTATTTTTTGTGGCTCTTTAGCGTTTATAATGCTGTTTCAATTATTCAAAATGTGTGGCTGCGTTTTTTTTTTTTTTTGGACTCTATTTGCTGATCGACATAAAAAAAACACTTATAGAAGGCCCGTCTTTTGAATGTTCAAAATAAAAACGTACCTAATGCTAGTCCATCCATTAATTTCAACCCTTTACTCTTACCTTTTTTTTTTTTTTTTTTTATGCATCATACTGGTGGATACAATACTCTTTTTTGTTTTTCAGTTTTTTGGACAAGTATGAATTATTACATTTTGCAGACTCGGCCATACAGAGAGACTTGATACATTATTCAACACAAGTGGCACACAATTTAATTTGCATATCTCATTTATCCTTCCCATGCAAGATAAATATTCCACTAAAAAATTACTTTATCTTAATTAGTTCCCGGGCAGATTTTGCTTGGTAAATAATAAGCAGACAAACCATCTCTATTCATTACACTATGTACCAATTACGTATTTTCGCACTACAAAGTTCAACCACAAATGAAATAAGAATAATGACTCAATAAAAAACTGTCATGTTTTACCATCGCCTTCTTCTCTTCACTTCGTGTTACTTCTTGTGAAACATCACAAACTAATGGACTCAAATGCATCACATCAGTAACACAATATTTAAAAAAAGTCCTTTTAAAAATTTAAAAATATTTCTTCTCATATGAAATTTTTCCTGCTTGTTCCTCCTTTCAAAAAAAAAACTGTCACAAAACTTAAAAACGCAGCGAGCTGAAATGAGCTCTTTTGAGTTGTATTGACGGAGAACAATAACCCAATTTTTTTTTTTTTTTAGACTTAAGTAATTTTCCTGAAATGTAAATCTACTTTTCAATTGATGTCAGGAAGGGTTCAGAGGTGACAAATGCCTTGGCGGAGGATATTGTTCTCGGTTTGTTCTACTGTTTTAAAATATCTTTTCCATTTGCAACACTTTTCTCATTAGTGTCTCCCTCTGTGTTAGCAGCCCAGAATGTTAGCGCGTACAAAATGTGTCAAAATCATCAGTAGAGTGTCGCACTAATTTCCGTGTTATCGCTGGTGACCTGTGGGGGTCACGTATGCAAATCTCAATATGTAAATAAGTCTCACAGCCGGTAACTCATCCCCTGCGACATCATCGCCTGGATCTTTGACAAGCAAATTCCCAGCCAAGCGTGTAATTGCGAACAGGGGCGGCAGTTCAGGCAGCGGCCTGTGCCAGCGGAGTGGTAACGAAGCACCTGTCATCAATGTCGGTGGCCGGGAACGGACGCTAATACTTTCGATCTGCCAGATTGTAATGAAGACAAATAAGAGAAGCTTTGCTAAGTGATTAATCGAACTGTTCAAAGCGTCATTACTTAACGCTAACGCACCCCTCCCGTCCCACACACACACACTGCACATCTGCACAACACACACTACATTTCGTGTGTTAAATCTAACAAAACCCAAACTAGTCTTGTTTCAACGACCCCTTTTCGCAGTAGTCAGTGAGGATTTGGTTCAATTTTTCCTGTCCGCTTGTTTTCACAACGTTCACAGTGTCATTTGCATCGCATTGACATTTCACATTGAAATCAATCAGCACTCGTTTTATAGATTCATGGAAAATTCAGCCACCCAGTATTATATGAGGCCGTTGATGTTGGGTTTATAGGGGAAATAATATGGCAAATTGAGTTTTTAATTGCTTGTTGGGTCTCTAGGTACCTGATTCCAATCAAGTGTAAAATTAAAACAAGCAAGTACTGTGTTTCCCCTGCAGCGAAAATCTACAAGTAATCAAAATCAGACTGATAGGGTTTGAAATTGCCTTTAGATGCCAGATATGGCGGTTCAGCATGACATAGAACCCCTCAATTCACTTCAACATAGTTCCGAGGCACCAAGATAGCCCAAGGAAATGTTTTTATACTGTACAGGACTTGGGACAGAGAACGAAAACACTACATAGGTTATTGTTGCTTTATAAGCATTTTGTTAGTTTTAATAAAACATCTTTTATTTTTTGTCTCGGCTTCTTCTTTTCTGCTCTCCGATGGAGTAACTCCACCCTGGACTGAAAGTGCGTTTGCCATTGCACTGTAACAGCTCAGAATTTCCCATCATTTTATAGCAGGTTGTCACTGTGCCTTCCAGGAAACATTTTTTTCTGTTTTAAGGTCATTAAAATAATGACGGCTCAAAAATGTGCTTGGAAATTTATATAGATCATGCATTCCGTCAAACGGAGTGAATTTTCGCCTGGGAATAAATATTTCTTACTACTCTGCGGTAATCTTTTCCTGAAGCCATCCACAAGGAACTTAAACCTCTAGGTCTGGTTCCTTTTATTACTCATGATGGAGGTTTGTGTGGAATGACATAATAGATATATTAATCTTCCTTGAATGAAGCAGCAGAAGACATGACGTCTTTGCCAGAAAAATCTCCCCTGTACATTATTTCTCTGCTCAGCTGATTCGGGTCGCTGCTTCTCCATCTTTTCCAAGTTAGCTCCATGATCCGTGAGACGATTTTTGGAGGTCTATATTAAATCTCCTCTTGTGAATACCTGAGTAGCTTCTGATTGGTATTCTTGTGGTGAAAGTCCTGGCAGAGCGCTGTTCCCTAGCATGAGTCCACTTTCTCTCTGAACAGAACGTTCATATTTCCGCCTCAGGCCATCAGCTCCAAGCTGCTTCGATAGGGCCTGAGAGTGCAGGAAGGTCTTGATGTGCCATTAATTAGAAAGATAAATGTTACCGTGTGACTCCCCCGAGAGGACTATTTCATTCTGGGTACACTCAAGGCTATTGATTTCCACACAGCGCTTCCAAAAAAAGACTTAAAATGTCTTCAATAATACATTTGAGAATGTAATAATATTGTTTGGTTGTATGAGGATGTAATGCATACTACTGCAAATATCCTAAATATTACATGGCAAGCCAAAGCGGCTTTATTTATATAACACATGAAATACCACTCGATGTGCTTCACACAAGCAAATGCACAGCACATAAAAGCATTCCAAATCAGAGAAAACAAAAGTTGCCTAAAAAATGTAAAAATAAATAAGAAAGGGAAAAAAAATGTTTAGAAGACTTTAATCAAAGGTACGGGGAAAATATCCAGGTTTTGAATTTAGATTTCAAAGCATTCACACTCAAGGCTGACTACTTCTATTGGCAGCTTATTCCGTCTATGCACAGCATAAAAGTGAAATGCAGCTTTACCATGTTTGCATGACACGCTGGGCTCCACTAATTGACTCTACAGATCTCAGAACCCTCGTGGGATTATATTAAATCAGCATTTGTTTAATGTTTTAGGGACCCAAACCATTCAGTGACTTGGATTCCAGTAGCTTAATTTGAAAAACAAGGGTTCTCAATAGGCAGCCCCCAACTTGACAAACTGTTACGGCCATTTCCAAGATCAGCCCAAAACGGTCACACTCAGATTGTATGAACACAAGTCATTTAATTTGAAATGTTTTGGGTTGAGTCAGCAGGTGCAGACCGGTACTTGTCAACATGCAAATAATATACAAACAGCCTCCTAAGTCACTTATTTTTAGGAACCGTATGTCAATCTCTACAATTTCGATGCCTTAAGAATCGCTTATATTTAGATTTATTTGTATATTTGTTATTCAAGTAGACCAATTCATGCTTGTTGAGCATAGGCGATGACATCCCAGTGACTGGCTGGAAGTAAAGGATTGTAACTTATGTGGTAGTCGAGTAGCGTGTGCACTGGACTGCAAATTTCGTTTGTCTGTGAGCGCCAACGACAAAGTGAGACGACACACACACGTATACTCTGAGTGCCTTGTTTGCAATAGCTGTCAATTGTTGCACCGCAAGTGTTTTTTTTTTTACGTGATGTATATGCGCACACACAGGCAGTGTGAAACTACAATATACATTTCTTTTCTTTTATGTGTTTATTTATGTTTCATTGTCCCTGAAAAAAAAACCTCCCAAGCCCCTCTTGATGCTGGCTTTTGACACAGGCATCATGTTTTGTCAAAATGGAAATGACATTTTATTTCTGATTTGTACATTTTGTTGCGTGACCTGACCAACCTTGATAAATGGATCGTTGACTCGTTGAAAAAAAAAACTTTAAGATTTGTATTTGAGTCTCCCTGCAGTATGAGAATCAGAATGACCCTTTTCTGTGCCACCTATTTCAGTTATTCACAAGTTTTGTGACGATTAAGTATTTCATTGGCTCTACATATTAAAGACATGTATGCATTATTTTACAATTTAAAACAATTGCTCGCCTTAACATGGAAAAAAATATAGATCCATAATTTTTTAAAACATATTTTCTTGGCACGGTGAGTTTAGCTTGTTTTAATGGTGAATCTGTCTCATGCAGCACACATCATCCCTCGTCGTTTCAATTCCCAGAAGTTATCATTGGTTAATTTAACAGAAATATCCAACATTCCAGTTTTCAGGAATGCAGTGCTAATTGTTGCCTCAAGCAAGTCACTTGAATATGAATAGCTGGACACCTGCTGTCGCCAGGCCAACCCGCCTTCTGAGGCTGCCAGGTTTCATGACCTTTTCAGCAGCATCTTGCCGTCTTGGTTTCTTGAAGACTTTTTATTTCTCTTGTCGGGACCCCGGAGAGAATGATCGAGCCTGCCTGCTGCCTAATCACTGCTAATCCTTTCAAGACAGAAAGCCATGGTTGCTCAGGTTACTCTTCCAGAAGGATTACCTTCGGTTATTTATCCATCCAGAGAGGTAAATTACGATGGCCGGCTCCCGCCTGCTTGGAACCTTCGGTGTGTGTGGGTGTGTGTGCGTGTGTGCGTGGGTGTGTAGGGGTGGGTGTGTGCGTGTGTGTGTGCGTGCCCTTGAAAAATCTTTGCCTTGAGGGTTCCGTATCTCAAACACTTGGCCTTACTCCAACAATTGTGTTAAGCCTACTCCCCGAAAAATGAGAACTGATTTAATCCGTTCCAGAATTGAATCTGTTGACAACATTCAGTGCAACCTTTCAGTAACATTTTGACATTTTAATATTCACACAAGTGCACAATTAAGATAACTACTTTATAATGAAAGAACACGAAATGTGGAGTCAAGGTCAAGCTCTGAATTCTTCGAAAAAGCTTTTGTCATCACAGCTTCCAATGTATGTGTTAAATTTTAATTTATATTAGTATCATTTTTGTGTTGAAATCAATCAGTAGAACTTTTTTGCCAATAATGGTAATATCACGATAAAAGGGTACATCGCAATATGTATCTAACTAAGGAAAGGGAAACAGTCTTCCTCTACAATTTATTTCTGCAATATAAAGTTTTTTCCCCCCAATAATATTTAATCCATTTAAGCTTTTTTCAGTGCGCAAAAAAAAAAAATTTACATTGATGAATAGAACCCATCAGACCCGGTCTGGTACCAATGTAATGTTGTCATCGTTAGCGTCTTTTTTTTTCACTGATTTCATGAAATTACATCAGAGCCCCAACAGAAGATTTGGCATTAAACCACCATTTGCTGTTTTTTTAAACAGAACCCAGCGAGGTGTGATATTGCTCACAGCGGCGCGCCATCCTGCAATCAGATACGTGCGCCAGTAAAATACAAGGACAATTGCTTTCAACTTAATGACAAGAAGTTATGGTCGAGTGTCAAATCCTGTCCCGCCAACTTGGAATTTCCTTTTCGACAGACACTTTACCAACTTTCTTACAGTTATAGTAGAACCTCTGCAGGTGAAATATTGGCAAGATGACTTGGAAGGGCAAGTTAATCACAGGGCAGGATTTGATTGGGTTGCCCTGTGATTGAGTAGCCTCCGGTTTCGGGTCTATTTCACCTCTCAGCTGAGATAGGTCACCCGTGACTCTGAACATGAATAGTGGTAGAAATTGAAGATTTCGCTCTGCATACAACAATCATCAATCAATTTAAATTAGTCTTCAATCGACTGAACAAGCATGTTTTCGAAAATGAGAAGAAGTTTTAGTACCTGGAAAGAATCCTTGCAAGAATGGCGAGTTCACGTAAACTCCACTTGAGTTTATCCTCATTTTCGTGTCTGGCGGAGTCGAGTTTACTGTGTTTGGGAAGATCAAATTGAAGCAGGTGTAAGTTTTCCCGCAGGTGGTTTAATGCAATTTTATTGGATTTGATTTGGGCGCAGGTTGCCAGATTGTGCCCTCTGCGATCTTGTTGCACTTCGTTATATACGTATAACGAGCACAATATATACTTTTACACCATTCTCCTACCTCCAGCGAGTCCGTTATGATTCTGCCATGTAGAATGCGTGCATCTTGTATGCTTAATATAAAGGGAATGAGAGCAGCCGTTCCCATCGGGCTGGGGAAATCGGTTGTGTTCCCTTTCACAACGGCGCAAACGTCTCTCTCTACCTGCGCCCGTCTTAGAAAATACCAAAAGAATCAGAATCAGACTGCCCTTTATTGTCATTATACTCGGGTTACAACCACTCTAGTTCAAATATAAATCATAAAAATAAAATAATAATCAATAGAATAAAAAAAGAAACAGTTTTTTAGTGTGTTTGTCTTTGTGTTGATGCACCTGTAGCGCCTGCAAGAGGGCAACAGGTCGAAGAGTTGTAAGAGACTTCACTCATATGTACAATTTGTGCTCGTCACAAAAATACGGCCTTTAGAGTTTACATTTCCTGACACTTGGCTTATTAAATCAAAGTAATAGTGACCAGCTCTTGTCTTCACGGTACTGTGAGACTTTGCCTGGAGGATGTCAATCTCTGATGGACATTTCTGGCACTGGCAATAATAGTTGAAAACATTTTCATTGGTGGTTAAGCTAGGCTGTGTTGACAGAACACTGAGCTGAACGCACACGATGCAATTATATTAGGAAGTCAAAATGGTAATAAAGTGTACTTACAAGGGCTGTCATAAGACAGAGACACTACGGATGGGAGCTCTGCTCCTCACATCACCCAGGGAAAAAGCTTTGATTGTGTTTGCGCTCTATCTAAGCTGGTTTACTCTGGTGGGACTCTGCTTATATTTCTAATCGCTGTGGCAATGCTTGTGAGACAGTCCCTGGGGGCCATTTTCAACCTCATTACGAGTCGCTGTCTGTTGCTTGCCTTCGCTATTGCTTATGTGAGGGGAACAAGGAAAGAAAGCGTACAAACATGCTTTCACGCTTCAACTGGACTTCACACTGGCTAAAGTACCAGGCAGACAATGTCGCTTAGTCTCTTTAATGAGAGATGACAAAGCTGAAAGCAATGCAGCTCTTGTCCTGTCAACGGCCATTAAGAGGACCGTTATTCCAGAAGTTTCCGATGTTAAAGGGAGGATGGCAATATCAGATTAATATCACGGTTCACTACGCCTTCATCTTGTGAAATTCTTGTATCCACCTTTGGCACCACTATTCTGCATCCTGTCCAAATTGTTTGGAGAAAAATGTATTACACTAGTGGAATGCCTCTTTACTCACAAAATTCAACTGTAACGTCTGACTGGTCCGCTTTGCAGTTGTAATATCAACGTTAATTGTCTTTGCTAATGAAATCATGTCCTCGGTAGAGAGCAGACCTCCACCAAGTAGAAATATTACAGCAGCATGACAATTTGTTCATGTTTGTCTGTCCATATCTTAGCGTTAGCAGGCCATTGTGTAGTCCATGGCGGATTATCGTTTTTTTATTCTTAAATTCCATTGCGATTAAAAATAAAAAATGCTCAATCTATCCTTGCATCTATTCGTCATCTGTCATGCTCGTCCTCATTGCGGTCGCGAGCGAGCTGGAGCCTATCCCAGCTGGCTTTGAGCGAGAAGTGGGATACAGCCTGGATTAGTCACCAGCCAATCGTAGGGCACATTTTGACAAAATATGCGTGAAGGAGCCAGATTACCAGAAATTCAAGCGAACTGTTACATGGATGTGCTCGCATTTACTTTAACTCTTTAACTAACAAAGAGCTCATATTTAGTTAAGAACTATTTATAGAGCGATAGATAAAACCATACTTCTGCTTGTTTGTGCAAATCTGTTTGTTAGACATCAGGCTAGTTTCTGGTTGCAGGAGAATCGCGTAAAACAATGGGCTCCCTCCATAACTGAAAAATTGTTGTTGAGAATATATGATATAATATAATGTTTGTTAGCTACCTATTTTAATTTAAAATGTGTTGCAAAAAATAAGTACAATAAAAGGCAATACTTGCTTGCAAAAGAAATTAAATAAAAATAAAAAATAAAACAGTTTTATAAAAACATTGTAGACCACTGTATTGTTTGTTAGTCAGTACATTTGTTACTAAACAGCCTTGTTTTTTTTTTTATTCTTTGAGAGTGGCCAAGGTAAAAAAAAAAAAAATCTGTACACGCAAAAAAATGGACAATCGGGTTGTTGCACAGAGGCCAGCATGCAAATTCTGAATCCTACCCCCTTTTTTAAAATTTTAAACATCAAATTTATAAGCCTAAGAATGTTTGAATCTCGAACATGACGGGAGTGATTCCAATTTAAAACCTGTAGTGTTCAAAAAAGGAATGGTGACATGCATGTGAAGCTGTGATGGAGCCGTTTTCCTTCAGGCGTCCGAAGCACACAGTTATTTTTGGCCACTTAGGAATCTCCTTCCGCTCCTTCTCCTCTCATGCAAGTTAATCGCTTGCCTCCCGCTTAGACAAGGACTTTAGTCTTTCTCTGTTTTTCCAAATGAGGAGGACTCAAGCCGAAAAAGTCGGGATGATTCCTGTGCCTTTCCGAGAGTGAGTGCTCAAGCACTGGGATGGATTGCAAATGAAGGTGACCAGATGTTCAGATGACCCTGAACACACACCTAACAATAGCTGTCCAGATTTGAAAGGAGACAGGGATTTCATGGCCTCAAAAGATTTTTTTTTTTTTTTTCAAATTTGAGAACTTCACTGAAAAAGAACTTTTTCAATCGATGCTGTATCATGTCAATCTCAATAACAGCATGACACATCTCACCAAGGTGTATTTTTGCCCAAAGTCTGTCAAAAAGAGAATGTGTTCAATGGATATTTGAACACAAAAGGTGGTGCAAGACATGTACACATACAATACAATAATATTTAGGAGCATATATTCTTTATCCTGCTGTGAGTATGAAACATTTATATTACATCATCTTATTCGGTCACTTAGGGCAGTAGAAGTACTATTTTTCTTTATTTGTGTTAGCATGACTGTATTATATTGCCTCCTGATGGCTAAAGTGGGTACACCTGGAGAGACGGCACAATGCATAGAATCTGCACATTCAATCACCATGTAGACCTGTTTCTTTACATTATTTATTTTATTACTATGTTTTTGTAAAGTACATTATTAGAGTTTTTTTTTTAATTAAGAACACTTTCTGATGGCAAACTGGAACAGATTCATGGCATTTCCATTCAAGTCAATGGGGAAAGATACAATACATTTGTTTAGAGTTATAAACTCAATTAAACTCCATTCCCATAACAACACTTATTTTCTTAATATTTTTTTACATTTTAATAATTTTTTTAAATTCATAATTAGTGTTTTATTTTTGACAATAGTCACAAGTTAATTAAGAAAATCGACAAAATTGAGATGTTGCACTTTCAAACTTGTGAGGATGTATGTCTTTGCCGGGGTTAGCAGCGAGTCCTGGCTGCTGCATGATAAATGATTCAGTCGGCACTGTGTGGAAAACATGATATACAAGCTAACTCTGAATCTGGCAGGACAAACAGGGCTCCAGAGACTAACACTACGAGCTTGGCGAAGAACTCACAGACCTTGCAATAAGACGGATGTAAACAAACCACTGGTATTTGGGCAACGCGTGAAAAACATGCTGACACGTCCACTTTGTGCTAAATAGCTGCTAGCCACTGCACTAACATACTTAAATGGGGTCCACCAAACCTGTTACAGCAATTTCGTGACCTAAAGCGCAACTGGCCAACATTTATACAGATGTGGAAGACAACCAATGTCAGACTAAAGAGTAAGACTAATAAAAAATAGGAAGAGTTCAAGACAAAGGAGATGATCGAGGACTTTAGGAAGGTCACAGTCCCACAGTGCCGCCTCATTCGCATAGACTCCTCCATTTCCATCGTGGACTCCTTCCAGAATTCTGGGCCTGACACATGTACACGTAAAATGCGGTCTCCAAGTTCCCACTTCATAGATCTGTGATCTCCCCAGCCAACTTTCCATCCAGCAATAGCAGTTCCTTCTTAGTTGTAGCACCTGAGCAAATCAGTTTCTTATTCCGCCATGTCAAAGACTATCAGCGTGCTTCTAGTGCGCCACATTTAAAGAGAATGAGAACAGCAACGAAACAAGTCCACTATGCTCACGCCCACAACGGCGCAAAATGCCATGCTGCGCCTGATTGCACTGGTCTGTGAAAATACCAAAAGTTAGTCTAGCCCGGCCCTTTGTAGATTTAGACTGCATCTCACGCCAGGCTTGTGTTGGGTACTAAATTAGATCCCCATATTTTTAATGTTGTGTCAACAAAGATTTATCACTGGGAACGTTCATTTGAGAGTCAGGTCATAGTGTGACACGGGTGATCTTTTGTTGATGTGAAAAAAAAATGAATACTGGACAACTAATAACACTTCTTTTAAAAAGGTGACGTTTAGGTAACAATAATCACATTAACAAGTTGAACCCGAAGAGGCCTCAAATGTGGCCTTGAATTCCTCTTTCACGCATCGTGTCTGACTTTTTGAAATGTTAATAGTACCACCTGCTACTCACCCAAGGAACTTGACAGTCGCGGCTCGTACTCAATATGTTCATCTTGCACTCGTCAGCACTCGAGCCGCTCCTCTGCCCGTCAATGCCGATCCAGCTGCTGTCAGCCGACTGATTGCTTTAAAGGTTATTGTTGGACATGTTTGCACTGATGACATCATTATGTGATGAGATTAGATTTAGGTGTACGTTCTATCACCCAATTCAGATTTGATGGCTCTATTTCATTTTTAAAGTGGTCCTTATTTAAGATAATTGTTTTGATGTTAACTGAACTCAGGAAACAACACACGCAGTTAAACAACGACGCATTGGCGACAAGCAAATGTTGTATCACAACCACCAGCCTGAACCAAACATGTTCTGCTCATCGCAAACAGAACCAAACATGCTACAGTATTTATTTGTCCTGGATTTCTGAGTGTAAGCTTCTGAAAGGCAGGGAGAAAAAAGAAAGAAAGAAAAAGCCTCTTGAATCTGCACTCATTGTAAAAGTGTGCATGCACTGAATATAATGAATAGTTAATCAATGTGACCATGATATATACGAGACATGTTTTTGTAAGCAAGAGTCAAGAGATCTTGTTGTGACTGGGGATGACAGTGTTTTGAGTTGGTTGCTTGAGTTTTCCAGATACTTTATTTGTCACCTCTATTTTGTCATATAGAATTGGGCATGGCCTGTTGCCTCTCAGTATCGAAGCTTGAGTTGCTCAGTGACACTTTTTCAGAACGTCAAGCCTTGTCTTGCTTTTTTGTTTGCCTTCTGCCTCTAGCCCTGCTATGTGTCATTATTTTTTATTATTTTATATATATATATATATATATAAATATATATATATATATATATATATATATATATATACAACTTCTGTGTCTACGTCTCGGTCCAAATTGTTGTCCAAATGACATTTTTTTAATGTAATTAGAATGTGACTTTAAATATTTGATTGATTAAATCTTTTCAAAAGCTCCATGATTTTTTTTTATTAAAAATCAGTGAAAATATGTTCCTTAGGAAATTGTCAAAAACAAACTTTTTCCATTTTAGCTGTGATACTTTATGGGAAAAAACTCGACTGAAAAGTTCATGAAAGTATGTTGACGCAAGTTTCCCAAAATTAAATACTTAAGAGTAAGAGTAATACAAACCAATTGAGGAGACAATGACCAACTCCTGGACGAGTCACAAGTGACTGAGGGAGCTGATTGGAGGAATCAAGGGACCGGAATGGCTAGCATAAGTGGACACAATATCCTAATGAGACAGACAGAGGAACAAGGAAAACAAAATTAAGTTCTAAGTCAAAAACCAAAATTGACAACAACAGACCATGACATATCGTAAAACTACAGTACTCAGATTAGATTATGTTTATAAGATTTAAAATTCTTGAATAGTTCTTGACATGATATTTTAACGTGTCCTCATGGGATAATTCTTTTTAAAAATTTTTTTTTTTTATTGTAACTCAACACCATTTAGTTAAACTCAATGCACCTGATGGTTACCGAAAAGATGCTTTCTCTCCAATCAAACACACTATCTGGATCACCTTGTTGCATGCTCACCAGTGGCCCCCAAAACAATGTTAAAAATAAAAATTCTTTTTTTTCCACAATTCAAAAGCAATTAACTTGTGTTTACTTAGTCACTCCTGCAGCGGGAAGCGGCGCTCACATGCGGTCTCAACCTCCACAGGCTGCTGAGGAAGTGATGCTAATCTAGATCGAGGGAAGACTTGGAGGAGCGGGGGAGGCAAAGGGAAAGGGTGGGGGGGGATCACCCCTCCTACACCCACCACTCTCTCTCTCACTCTCTCTCTCACTCTCTCTCTCTCTCTCTCTCAAAGATGATTGTGCTGCAATATGTCGCATGACCGCCGCCAGGACTGCAGACGAGTCTCACGGTTAATCATAATAATAGGTCATCGTCGTTTGCATTACGCAACAAAGCAAGATTTCTATTTTCATTTTGCAAACACCAATGGCATTACTAAAAGACTCCTTTTGATCCCCCTTTTAGTCAGCTTTCATTCAACGTCGAGCATGAAACAACTCTTTGGATGCGTCGGACAAATCAACCACCTGCTTTGATATTCATGAGGAAGCCTCTGCCCCACCACGCGCCCACCCACACCATTGATATTCATGCAGCTCAAACTTATGCAGCTTTGCTGCATTGTCACCGGCTTTTTTTTTTTCCCTCCTCTCCCCAACACTGCAAGCTCAGTCTCAAATGTCTGATCTGACCTAACCCCCTCCCTCCGCTACCCCCCCCCTTTTACACCGCAGCATCCCGCTGCCATAGAAACCAAAAGGAGCATCCCGAGTGGTGCATGCAAGGCTCTCAGTATGTGTGCTCAGGAGAGGGAGCGCATTGACAAAAGATAGAGCTAGCGGAGAGGTGGTGTTATCGGTTGTGGGGTGGGGGGGGTGGGGGGTGAGGAGAGGCAGAGGGAGAAGTGAGCGGGTGAGGTTATCCAGAAAGGAAAAGTGACTTTCACGGGTGAGTACGGCATGGAGCGTTATTGCTTATCTTTCTTTTGTCTTTTTTGTTGATGAGCGATTGTGGGTTTGCTGCTGGGATGCTCGGAAACGGGTCGCAAGAGTTGTGTTGGCTCATCTTGTGGGTTCAGGATTGTAGTTTCCTCAGCATTTTATACTTTTGGTTGAAAAGCAACTAGCTTCCATGTTTTGCACTTCACAAAATCATCGCTTGGTCCGTGGTGTTAATATTTGATGAGGCTTCCTATCTCACTCGCCTCTGCTTCTTCTAAAACCGTCATTTGTTGCTTTTCAGCTCTATTAAATTTGTGTTAGAGCTTGAGGTGAAGACACCTGCTCTGCTGCATAGCGCAAAGAACAGTCAAGTCAGGCTTTGTAATTCTGCGTGAGTGTCTTTAATGTCACTTTCCAGCCCTCCTCTTCTTCATGCTCTTCCTCTTCCTCTTGTCCTGACACTTTGATGAAGGGCCAGAGCCGTGGGGCTAATAGGGAGGAGATCAGCCTGAGCTGGAGGGAAAAGTGTAATTGTGACAGCAGTTGGCACCTATGAGACGCTTGTTGTTCGATAATGAGCCACGCTGTGAAAACACGAGGCTAAAAAAAAAAAAGAAGAAACCGTGCAACCTGTTAATGTCTCTCGTGCGTATTCACGCCCTTTTCTTTTCCCACGTAATCTACAAGCAACAGCTGCCACCGTAAGTGCAGATTGTTTCATTTTATGTTGACTTTTTTTTTTTTTTTTTGCAATACCCTTGTGAAAAGTTGTAAAAGGGACCCAAACATTTAAGATTCTCTTACTACCTTTTGTTTGGTAGTAGCCCAAAGCGCCCTTTATGAAATTAATAGTGCAAAAATCCAAATCAAACCACAATGTTTATTTTTGGATCATATTTTAAAACAGCACCGAAATATGGATGCCAGGCCAGTAGTTGGCGATGTCATCATACACATGCACACAAAAAGCGAGTCTCGCTGATTTAGGTAGTGATATATGGAAGTCATGTGACTGTTTGACGCAGTAGTGCTGTAGTAAATGTACATACGCGTGATGGAGAAGTGTCACAAACAAACAAATTATGGTCCACCATTGTTGCGTAGGTTGTAAAATAGAATTTACTGCTTCTTGGCCAAAATGGTCATTCTCTTTTGCCAACCCCTTAGATTTTTTTTCTTTTTAAATTTTTTTTCAGCAAGGATGTAATGAACCTTATGTGACTTTTGGCACAAAGGCCAAATATTCTCAATTGCCATTGTTTTGTTTCTTCCCATTCTTTCTTTACATGCCATTGTTTCACAGAAGAGACAATTCTGTAACAACCAGTCAATGGACAGTCGTGGATTCAGTTCATTCCTACATAAACTCTTGTCCCTTCCTGAGTAGGAAGAAAACAAAAGTAAACTGCACTTTTTTTTTTTTCCAAGATTGCAAAGAATGTTGAATTAAAAAGCTGATTTTTGTTTAGTTTTTTTTGGCTCTAGTTTTTGTCAACATTTTGTCAGCATTGAAGTTTGTGATTCAATATCTCCATTAAATCTACATTGTAATTTGGTTGAATTAAAATATTTTAAAGCTCAATGTTTAGTTTCCACGCTTAATTGCAATTCCATACTGCAACGTTGATTCGCTCATATTTTGCTCTCAGGGTTGTGGTTGTAATACAGAGCACATGTCAAGAAGAAAGATGTACTCCATTGTTGTCCTTTTGTTGAATGCACTGGCAGAGCTAGTATTGTGGAGGCCCATTTGGATTCAGGTCCGACAATTCTTGAGAAAATGCTGATAAACATTCAATATCAGTTCCCGACGGGGAAATGTGGAGAAAAAAAGGAAAAATTGTTCAAATCAAGTTAATTATCTGGCCTGGCGTTTGGGTGGTCCAAGCAAATTTCAGTTGGTGGGGAGGGGGTGGGGGTTCAGTAGCCCTTTCTGGCTTGCTGTGTTTTGTGTGTGCGACTGGGTACAATTCCAGGTTTGAGAAGATCATGTGACCGCGCACATGTGTGTCAATGTTGACATGATTGCGTGCAAGGAGGATGGACGGGAAGGGGGGGGGGGGGGTTGTCGCGGGCTTTGTTTGTGTGTGGCTACGAGGATTTGTGGCGCCTTTCGTGTGACACCTTTTATGACTTTTTGTTTGAATGTCACTCACTGAGGCTGCGCGGTAGCACGTGACAAAGAGTGCACGGCTCTGTGAAAACGTGTGGCCGGGATTGCTGCGATATCACTGCGCCCGCCCCCTTCGCCTCCCTTCCCAACTTGCTCCAGGCACAGTTTGTTTCAATAGGGTACAAAATTGGAGTGAATTCTCCGAGCCTTTTGGTCCCGATCAATACAGCATGAGAGGAAACAATATTGGCCTTGTAAACGAGGGGAGGTGCTATACTGACAATGATCTCACTTGTTACAGGAAGCTCATGTTTAATAGATGAAATCAACCCAGTGTGAATAGTGGCCTCCTCGGTGGCCAAGACACAACAACACATCAGAATTTGTTGCAGTGACAAAATCCTTAATCTGACGCTTCAAACATTTTTTTTCAATGAAGGCTCAGGCGTTGCAACCTGCACATTTCATCTATCAAGAGATCAAAACAGCCAGAGGCTATTCCATCTTGGTGTTTTTGTCCTGTATACAGAAAACTATAAATTTAGTATTCCTAAAACAGTCAAGCCACAAAGTCAATACTTTTCTGCATTGGAGTTGGAGACAGAGAAAAGTGTTTTCAGGAAGTTTGCAACATTGCTCAAGTGAGAACAATGAATGATTTGGTCAACGTACAAGAAAAACTCTGCGTTTTAATTTTTTTAATTAATCAGTTTATCACAAACTGTCGCCATGATTAGGCAGAGTTTGCAGCGTTAAAACTGCTGGCAAAATTTGAATGTAGCCTCCTCACTTTAACTGTGTCTCGGATCTGCCCAATTCCTTCTTTTGTTATTTCTCTGCTTATATTTGTTAATCTCGGAATCTTATTTTATGGAGATTTTCCAGCAAAGCCTAAATCTGCAGCCTTAACACTGTCACAAAGCTGTGTGCCCACCATGAATGCGTTGCAACTAAGAGTGTGTCATGATTGCAAGTCAAATTACTGACGCCTGATCAGTCAAGTCTAACTTTCGTCCCCGAGTGGTTATTTTTTCCTCAGGTGCGGTGGTTTTCCTACAATCAAATTATAGGTACAGGATAGGGCCAAGGGGGTCTGATGTTCTACTAAGTGAATCAATGTTTTAATTTAACATGATTAAATGTCATCAAAGGGTGTGTGATGAATTAACTGTTATTAAGAAATACACCATAATTAATCATGACCCGTAAAAGCAATTAAACCTGCGTCTACGTCACATCCCATGAGTATTCGTCCTTTCTATGAAACAGACATGTTTAATCAATGATATTCAAGATCTGTAGCCTTGTTGTACCCACATATATATTTTTTGCTTTCAGGCTTGTGTGATTATTTTAAAGGCTGTAAAAAGTCTTGCTATAATTCAGTTAAAAAAAATGCATCTTGATTATAAAGCACACTGGATTACGAAGTGAATTATCTTTGTGAAACATTCCACGTTGAAAAGTTTTACAACTGGAAGCACACATGTGCAATTGTTGCCCGACTTCTTTTCCTTGATGTTTCCATTTGAAATATAGACTCATTAATGCGCACTGTCAATTTTGGGAGAGAATGAAAGAATTTTGAGTGCACCTTATATTCAGAACAATATACTAAGTCAATTATGTTGTTAATGATGTTAACATGCTTGTCATTGTGGAACTGATTTATATCATAATAATTCTGTTAGCAATGCGCCCTAGTGAGTCACCAATTTACACAAACGCACTCCTAAAATCCTCATTATGGTTAACATATTTGTGTAAAAACATTCCTAGGCCATAAATATCGATCAACCAAATGAAAAACAAGTTCAGCACTTGTTACTTCATCTTCTTAGGTCGTTGTGCAAAAAAGTTCATTACGTGCGTTTTGCAACTTCAAAATGTCCTAACCATGTGAATATTGAAGAGTATCAGGTTATTCATCCTTTATTCTGCAAACTGCAAATCTGCCACTATTTAAATGCTATGCAGTGATTGATATGACATGCCGTGATGCATTTAAGTTTCGTTGACATTTCAACTCAGCGACCTCATCTCTCGCAATTCACTTGCATCCATTTACCGTTTTCAACTGGTGCAATTATATTACACTTATTTACTTCACTGCAGGATAAATAATTGATCGATATGTGTTGCATTAAGATGAGTAAGGAGTGGAGTCAGGCCCAGCCATTGGCAGGTTAATAACCCCAGTAATAATCACTGGAACCCCGCTGGTCATTTCTTTTTCAACTGTATGATGAGGCTGTGAGCATCTGAACACACACACGGCCCAAATGTCAGACCACGCGTGATCTAACAGGGTCACAGTGATGGATGCATCATTTCTTCATGCTGACTTGTTGTTTCCCGCCATCGTTGATAGCCTCAGGTCGGGTCAAAACTCGGAGAAATTTGATGTGGTGGCTTTTTTTTTTCCCCCAGTTCAGAGCAAGACTGTGTTGTGTTGTTGAAGTGGAATCGATGGAGAAGACATATGTCTCCTTGATGGATAATTATGATCATTACGCTCTTCACCCTCCTGTTTTTTTCTTACCTACACTATTAGTGTCCATGGGTCAGTATGACCTGCTAACGAGATGTTTAATCATGAAAAATGATTAAATCCTTAAGATTTTTTCCACTAAATTATTATTGTTTTTTAAGCAAAAAAACAAATGTGTGTGTATATATATATATATATATATATATATATAAGTACAGAATCTATTCTTGGAAAAGTTGATTGAATTTAGTTGTCACGCTTTGATGTCCAGCTTTTTCATTACCATAAACCCAGGGAATATTTTTTATTGTTTTTAATTCAAAACTTTTCGTTATTACGTCTGTCAGAAATATCTGTTCCTTTTCTGGAAACGCAAATCACAACTTCAGCGACCACCGCTACCACCAGCTAAATACCGTCAATGTAATTATTTCCTCTCCAAACTGTCCTGAACTCATTTAATTCCATCCACAGTCACGAGAGGAAACACTTCAATCATAGCATTGTTTTTCTGGATTTTGACTGATTTTGCCAGGCCGACAGAATATTATGTTCTAAAGATATAAAAACATGGAGCTATGCCGCAAAAAGAAAAAAAAAAAAGGCTAAGACGTATAAATACGTCTTTGGGAGGCGGGGACTACAATTTTGAAAATGTATATATACGTCTTATGGCTTGAATGAGTTAACTGATTCACTACTAGCCGAGTAAAAAAAAAAGGATCTTTGACGTCTTTAGCCGTCAATGGCAGTAAATTAGTTAAAATGTTTAATTCGTCTCTTTCACCAGTAATTGCTGTTAGAAATTGTGCTTTTACTTATCGGCAAATATTATTAGTCATACTAACAAGCAGCAAACATTAACTTCAAGTAAACACTTTTATCAGAGTACATTAAGCATCCTTACGACGTATTAAAATATCCATCCATTTTCCAAACAGTCTGCCGTCGTTAGGTGTGCAGGTGAGCTGGAGCCTATCCCAGCTGAGTTCGGCCCTGGAGGGATCGCTTTGCACCTATAGACAAACAACAGCTCACATTTACATTTTCAAATTTACACCTTGCGACAATTTACAGTCTTAAATAAACCTTGCATGCATTGCTTTGGAAGCCAGATAAGTACCTGCAAACTCCACATGGGGAAGGCTGCAGCAGAGATTCCAACCCTGAATCTTGTAACCACGGCATCGCCATGCCGTTCTGTATTGAAATCGAATAAAAATCCCCCCCCCCCCCAAACTATTTCTCTGAGCTAATGCAAGACGTTAAGCCGATAAAATGCCTCCTCACTCAATCAGCATCACTCATACGCCGGCAATCCACTCGACAGGCTTACTAGCAGTTGTATTAATTCGTCACAATAATGCGACATTTCAAGCCTGCGGAGCATCACCGAGCAGGCGGTTGGAGCTCGTGTTTGTAATGGATGAAGCAAATCCATTTACAATCCCTGGTGATGAAAATTAGTACCACTGGAAACGAGTGGGAGCCATTTTGCCTTTTTTTTTTTTTTTGGTGGTGTTGGCACAGCCTGATGGCTGCCTGTTGGTTTTTTATTGTGATGCTGCTGCAAATGAAAGCATTCATGCAGCAAGCACAGGCCACATCAATAAAGTCCATCTTTATTATTATTGGATGGAATCGTGCTGTGCTGCTCCGACACGATTGGTGCAAGCTGTTTATAAATGGATTGTAATATTGTTAGTCATTCATATCATAAAGCTTGAGCAAACTGCAATGAGTCATTATATAAAACCGCCAACATATCCTGGGCAAATAGTGAGCTCACATTTACTCCTGTCCTGCTGTGGCCCTTCGCTAGTTTTAATAGTTTTAGATTAGCATTACATAATGATGTGTCCTGCACTACACAACAACAATACTGTACATCAGGGGTGTCAAACTCCCTTTGGTCTGCGGGCCGAATACAGCTTAATTTGAGATCAAGCGGGCCGGACCAGTAAACTCATTGCAAAATTACATAGAACTAACAATAAGCCCACTTTTTTCCTTTGTATTAGTCACTAATACTAATAATCAGTGCAAAGAATAAGTAAATTATCAAAATGTTTATTAACAGAATTTTCCTTTTACATTATGAACAATATATTATGAACAAGAGAACAACATAAGAACATAAATAAAGTATGTGCAATTTTAACAACACCTTTACACAGTTAAACATATATTTGAGTGTGTTGTGCATAAAACTGATCACAGGGATAGTAACAATGTTCCAAAAACATTTAGTAACAGCCTTGTGGAACTTAAAGGTGGTCCTAGTTCCGCCGCAGTGTTGCTTTCATGTTGTCTACATGTACTAAAACACTGCGCCCCCTAGCGGATAATACAAGAACTACAGATTTTAAAGAAAATTCATATTTTTTTATACAATGCAGCTTTCTTCCCCGGGCCGTACCAAACCACCAGACGGGCCGGATCCGGCCCGCGGGCCGTATGTTTGACACCCCTGCTGTACATCTTTTCACTGGAATAGAATAGAGTAAAATAGAAGCGCCTTACACAAACTTATCCAACAAAGTTTTTCCCAAAACATGTAAGATCTAGGAACTCTTAAAACAAATAAATAAAACAAACAAACAACAAACGTTGGTTATTCAATCTCATTATTTTAAACACCCAGATTCCCCCCCCAAAGGTGAATGGTTCGACCCAAGTTGTCACGTGCCACCTCTCGTTACCCGTCCAAACACTTGAGAACGCAAACAATGGAGTCGTGGTTGAAGCGTAAGTCTTCCGAACAAAACGGAGGCACAAATGTATAAGAAGGCCAAACTAGAGCAGGCAAAACTCCGGTTGTATGTTGAAGATTCTATTTTATCTTCACTTTACACCCAACAAGTTGCAGAAAACCTGAGGCACTGTGTTTTTTTTTCTGTGGGGAGCAACTTGCTAACAGTTGCATGAAACCAGTGCATCTGCAGCGCCATCTTAAGACGAAACATGAATGTCACGTTGGTAACAAGAGGAATCTGAATTCAGATGTGGTGTCTTTGTTCGTAGCTTAAGCCAAGTTGAACACCTGATAACAAATCTCTTCTATGATCCAAAATAGGACACTTTTTTTTTTTTTTTTTTTTTGCGGACCAATACAAATCAAATTTGAAAGGTTCTAAAGTATAATAAATCAGACACTGATAGCATGTCTAAAGTCTTTTTATTTATTTATTTTTTTATCCAAAAATGTTCTACGCTGGTTCAGGGGTACTTGGCTGAATATATATTTCAAAGAGGTTACATCACGGAAAAATGGTGGTTGAGAACCTAAGTCATGTGTGACTGATTGGAACTGTTTATACGGTACCTTTATTTTCTCCCAATCAGTGCATAAATCATTGTGCAATAATGCCTTGTCGAGCGCTGCATGGCATGAACACATCTGAATTTCCTCCTCACAGGCGGGTTGTAGTTTCAGTTGTCAATAAATCTGGAACACTTCAAATTGCTTACACTTGATATTACACAAGGTCAAAACAATACATTTTCCCCTCCTGAGGGCGATTGCGTTTTTATTGCATTTCAACAGCGACTTCCAAGATTTGTTGACACTTTAGTGCTTTGTAAATTAATTTGACATAATGGAGAGAGGCTTGGAAGGGATCCAATGAGCCTTTGAATTGTGCACACACACATTTTGAACTTGAATTTTGGTGAATTTGATTGAGGTGCAGGCAGAGAAATCGCCGCTCAGCGGACGTGAGTGGTGGATGTCATGTTTTTCATTCCTAAATTTGACACCAGCGTGGGATAATCACTCTGAATCATACAAATCAATTGAATGCCTGACTTCAGCCGGCAGTGTGGCCTCATTCAATAAATGCGTGGGAAAGTTGCACGCATATCCAGAAAAGGGCATTCGTCAGTGCTTGAGTCCATCTGTAAGTTCTCATCAGTATTTCAGGCCCGCCCAGTCGGTTTGAGTCAACCAAACAACAGAGAACAGACTTATTGGTACAATAAAAAAGTAATTAAAAAAAAATAAAAAATAACACTGTTGTATACCCTTCACTCCCACAGACCTCAATGACATGTTCCCTATATTGTTTTTATTACTCCCATTACCACACGTGTGTGTGTGGTTGTGTGTGTGCGTGTTGGTGCGCATCTGTGACTTTTCTTTTTCTGGGGGGGATATGTGTATTCTTGTGCGACGCCTGCATGTGATGAGGAAATTATGTTCTCGAAGCCCATTGGCTGTGGCTGACAAGGGACGGACAGGGCCCATGTTGGTCGCATTAGCCACGCCCATATTACTCCATAAAAATTCATCCGTAAGGAGACGTTTATAATTGATGAAATTCTTAACATTAGCATTTGAAGCGACACGAAACATAGTTTACGACATGCCACTTGGCGTTTCGTCACAAGGAAGCCGAGGGCGACGTGTGTCCCTGTTATCATTGTAATGGTCGTTTGTCAACTGTAAATTTCTGGAAATGGGATGAAAGATTTTTTTTGTGTGTGTGTTTAGGCCTACTTGATTTGGCTCACAAATTTTTGCTCGCACACATTTAGTGAATGAGGCCCAGTGTGAGGATCTCTCTACACTAAATGTGCCGCGCCACTAAAAGCTGACCAGTCCAGGATGTAGTCTGCCTAAGCACTCTTTGTAGCAGGCAAACTTCTTGATTGGCGGGCCACAATGGGTTCTAAAATTTGACAGAGGGGCCGGACCAGGAGCAGATGGATGGAGTGTTTTGGTAACCTCACCTCATCGGGAAAAAAAAACAAAACATTTAATTATAAATGACAGTGAACAAAAGCATGACAACAATATATGTCTTTGAAAAACCACAGTATTTAGAAAATAAAACATTAACAAGGCTTATTCATTTAATTATTTAAAGTTCGGCGGGCTGGATTAAAACGTTTAACGGGCCGCATGTGGCCCCCGGGCCGTAGTTTGCCCACATCTGCTTTATAGTAAAACAAAAAAAAATGTTCTGCTTAACTTTGATATATTCCACATAGTATGCAAATTAACCCTGGAGTCTTGCTGCTTTGATGGTGACTTTATTTTTAGTTCACTACAAATCTAGCTCCATACCATAACCTCTTCTTCTTATTCTCTTGTATTCGTCTTCTTCCCAGCCCAGTGTCGAGATGACAAATACAGCAGTTTAGACGATATGCGACTGAAAGTAAACTGAAATCTACTGCCTGCTGATAATAAGTCTAATACAATTACAAACATTGTCAATTTCAGATGATTAGAGTTGTCCCAACGTTTGTACAATCAACAGTGGAAGCACCGAACCCGTCCGGCATGTCCCATTTAAATATTGTAATATAATTTCAATATTTGCTCAGTGCAAGCACAGACAGACTGCAATCCTTTCGTTAGAGACAGCCGCTTGCGGTCAACTAGAAGGTTAATTGTTCCATTTCCCACATGGCTCCAGTGGCCAATGGGAATCCACAGGGAAGCAGATGTGAAGTTACCTTTGACCTGGAGGAGAACATGATCGTACAAAAAAAAAAAACATTTTCCACTTCTGTCTGATTTCTTTTTTTTTTTTAAACTTTTCTAGTGGGTTAAGGTTGAATCAATTGACACTTGAAGGGTATAACAGCTTCTGTGTGTTCAGTGAGGACACATTAAAAGCGAATTTCAATCAAACCATACACCGGGGTATGCCGTTTTTGGAACGTACACTAATTGAATCATTGACTCGCGACAATTTAGTGAGAAAGTAGCTTTCTAAATATTCAAAGTAGGACAAAGCACTTAATTGTACAACTCCTACATGAGCATCATTTACCTCATCTCCTGAATGTCAAAAGCATTTTTTGCCCTTCTCCTCCACCGTGGTTTCACACATCCGACTTATCCACAGGCGCTTAACACCTCCTCTCAAGTGCTGGAGCTTTGGGGATGTGGGGGGTGGGATTATGGGATTTTGTGAAAAAGACACCACAGAATAAGCACTCCAAAAATGGCTGAGGTGCCCACATCGAGATTAGTGGGAATTATTCCCGCCCTCGGGGAAAGCAGACAAGACGACAAGCTTCCTGTACATGCTGAAGAAATAGCTTTTCAAAATTAACGTTGCAATCTGCAAATCCCATTTTGTGATGAATTCTGCTGTGTAGGACGTTCCCAACATCTATGTCAATCCTCCTCAACAAGCACAGAAGTTTCTTTTAATTTACTCCATTTCACAATTAAAACACGCAATACATGCATTTGAGCGAGCATGCCAAAAATATAAATAATGGTCGCACTCCCGTTTTGTCTGCGTCTATTCAAGAAAAAAAAAAAACCCGCTGTGTTTGTTGAATGTTTTCATTCGTTCTGTCGCAGTGACACCTCGCAGGTACATAGCAGATGTCAGTCACACGCTGCTTCACAGGTGACATTCGTCACGCTCACGGGTACGAGATGCCTGAATTTGTGAGAAGAATGCTTCTTGTCAGACCTGCGCCATTTCTTCTGTAATGTGCCTTGAGAAGAGCATCTGTTATGCGTTTGGCGGTACGTGAATGAAATTGAATAATCCAAACACATTGCATGCGACGGACATCACAGCACATCCTCTTAGCAATCTGATTATACGCCAAGTGTTTTACCTTGGTTATGTTTCACAGCAGCAAAACATACACGGTGTCGATTGAAATTTGTCCCTAGACTTTAATGTGAGTGCAAATGGCTGTTTGGTTGTATGTACCCTGCAACTCACTCAAAACCAGTCAGGTCCAAAGTCAGTTTTAATCGTCTCCAGATCACCTGCAAACCTAATGAGGAAAAGTGGTCGAGACAATGAAAGGATGGATTTCATCATATTTAAATCAGACAAGTGTAAAAACGAGTTAACCACTTTTCATTGGAAAAATTAAAACCAATAAAGGCATGACAAAGCCCGATACAGTTTAAGCAGGTGGAAATGTCTAGAGCTAATCAGCTCATTTGTTTTGTTTAAGCGTCAATGGAATAACACCATTTATAGTAAATTCGACCCTTTTAAAAATCTCAACTTTGAGTGTTTGTGTATTACCTGCAGGTATTAAATGCCCCGAGGTGATCGTGTCACTTTGCAAAATCCTTCCTGTTCTCTCTCCGGCGTCTTCAAAGGGTGAATTGTCACCTTATTTTATTATTTATTATATATTATTACTTATATATTTGTATTATTGTAATACACAGTGATTAACAACTTTTTATAATTTATTTGTATCAAAAAATTGTAATGTTAAATGATGGTGACAACTTGGGCAGCATTAGTGTGAGTGCTTCTTTTGGACAGTTTTGATGGTGTAGTTAGAGAATGGTGAAATGCGAATGTCCTCAATTTGCTTGAGCCACAGTGACAGGAGGCATGAGGGCAGTTCTAAGAACAGTCCAGTGGGCGACTCCAAAGGTGGCTACAAATTCCCCATACAAACGCCAATGATTCGCATTGTTACTCATTGGTCCCCAACCACCGGGCTGTGGCCTGGTACTGGTCCGCGGGCCACTTTGACTTTGACTTAGACCACACAGATGAAAGAAAAAAAATCAGTACTTGTGGTTTATTTATTATTAGAGGCTGAAAACATTTTTATTTTGAAAAGTGACCGGTTTCTCAACGGACTCTTGGCGCTTGTCACGATGCAAATTTTTGCAGTTGCGTTGCGCAGCATAATATATTACACTACAGTCTAGTGATGTTTCCTCATTAAATTCCCGCTATTTGCATTTACAACTACATTGTTTTTAGCAATGTCATGCCATTACACTTTAAAAAAACCAAACCATAGAAATAAAAAAAAAAAAAAAAATCTGGCAACTCTATCCATGTTGCCTTGTGCCGCCACTGGATGGAATCACTAAACACAGTCATCATTTTCAACATGATCTGTTGGTCATCAGGAGCCAAGAGAAATTAACCTATCCTTTCTGTCTCACGAATATAATTTACCCAATTGCATGTGGATTATTTGTGGATGATTTGAAATTTCATGACAGGGACAGAAAATATTCTGTTTCTGAAATGACCCACCTACTGGCCTTCCATGCACATGCTCGTGTCCCAGAATTTCAGCAAAAAGTGAAAACTTGAGTTCTTTAACAAGATTGTCCTCATATATTGTATATCTACCCCATGTTATCCAACCAAGTGTAATCCCTTTTTTTTTTTTTTCTTTTTTTTTTTTTACTGGAGTTGATTTCTTACAGATGACCTGGTTACCATAGAAACACAGTTTGATTAGAAGAGAAACCCCTCAGGAATCAATTTGCCATCTTTCTCTGTTTATGAGCCGACTTGTAAACACTTGTCAATCTAAAAAAAAAAGAATGAAAATATAAATAGTAAACTTAAGTGTGCAATTTGTCACTGGAATGCGGTGGAGGTGGTCTCCTGCTTTTGTGCAAGTCATCCAGGCCTGAACACCTTTTTTTCTCATCAAACTTCACTTGCCTGCACATTGCTGCAGAGCCAGCAACCACCTGAAGGAGCCCGATTGATTTCACTTTGGCAGTATCGATTGCGAGAAGTGTTTCTCAGCGTGAAGGAAGCCCCGAAAAGAGCCCGGTGATCGACTGCGGGCCGGCGGTAGTCCATTCCTGCAGAGGCGGCGGTGTAATCATTAATAGTGCAGCTAAAAAAGATGGAGGTCGCTCCATTCTCACGCTGTCAGGGGAGCTCATGTCCGGCGGGAATAATACGCTTCGCTTCATTAGCCGTGTGTCTGCGGAGGAAGACCAACGGCTTCCCTTTTGGATTGCAGTCATGCCTGTCCACATTTTACTACTACAGGATTATTCGCACATTGTTCTTTCCTTGCCGCACTAAAGTGATTAGCAGTTTTTCAGCTAGCACGTTTCTATTTCTGTAGTCATTATGGCAAACACTCCTTTCGCTTCCACGTCTGATTGACGAGTGCGCGGCGGTGTGGCGGCGCAATCGTTCCCTCATTAACCTTTTCGCGCTGTAGCACAGAGCACAGAGGCTGACGGGAGAAGTTTACCAGCTGAACAATTCCATGAAATATGTTAATAACACCCTTCTTCCTTCAATCAGAAGATCATCGTTTACGCTCGACAATAAAAAGGAATATTCTTCTTTTATGTCTTTAGAAAGTTTAACGTATAAAACCTGCAGAAACGATGGAGAAGACTGATCATGTTTGCGTGCCTGACCAAGCGTTTGTGATTGCATCAAAATTAATATGCAACACTGATTACGGTATTTACTTCAATCCATACCTAAGTCTCTTGTAAAAATTCTCAATATTTATGTTAGGCAATTCATACAAAACTGCAAAGTTGAGGTTCATATCATTTGTCTTTGACAGTGACGCTGCTTGGACACAAATTGGATTACATCCCGAAAAGGAAAAACTCAATCGTGATTTAATTTATAATTAAATGCCAGATCTATAAACAATCCGACACATAATCCGATACTGAGGCATCTGATTAATACTCGATCGGCGGTTCACAAGGACTGAAAGAAGGACCGTCGCAAAACAAACTCCTACCCATGACTCTTGACGATAGATTTTTGGATATATGACATCAGAAAGCAATCAAGCACTTGGAGAACTTCTTTGCTAAGGGATTATTTGTGTCATTTGAACACTTGAAAGATGAAATCTGACTTGTCCACACAGACCTCCTTCTTTTATCTCCAGATAGGATCATTCTTGAGGACTACCTTCTGTCTTGAGTTGACTTTACCAACCATGTGTAATACAAAGTCCAATTTATTTCCAGATGCCTGTTGATGGGTGGGTGGACACAATTCAGGTTTGCTTAAATCTCGACTGAAATGGGAGTCATTTCGGGGTGTTACGATTGAGGAACAGTTGTGGGCGGATTGATGTCGGAACAACTTTTCAACTACCATCAATGCCCGTTATGACCGACTATAATATTCTACACCAGTCATACCTCACGCCATCAGTCATGGTTCAGATGTGGTATCAATGTCTGTTCATCAGAATTAGAAACATCTTTTTTTGACCAAGTATGTAAAAAACAGAAGGAATTTGTCTCCGGCAGTATGAGCTACACTGGCAATACATTACGATAAACATCAACTTTCCGGAATGTAGAGGTACCATTGTGCAGTACTACGACGGTTGTGCAGATGATGCAAATAATTGTTGCACCATTTATTAAGTGTCCAGTACATGTAATGCAACTTTGGATGTGCAATTATGCAGACGGTCCTTGAGTGCTTTAAAGTGTCAGCGCTGGGGAGTATTGATCACCAACAGCCGATGTCCTAACTTTCCGTTGCAATCGGATCTTGTCCTTTTTTTGTGACTGCACCGACCCACGTTGTGATGAACACAAGACTGATTTGATGACTGCTGTGTCTCGACAGCTCTTGTGGCAGGCCGTGTTTCCTCAGCAGCCTCAGGAACCACATCCTTTGCTTCGTATTTGCACTGTACCTGGTATTGTACCAACAATGTGGGGCCCTTCTGGCCACTGGACCCTGAATTGTGTTCATTGGGGAGTTTCACATCTTTTGGTGATTTATTTTTTTTATTTTTATTATCAACCCACAAGTCAAATTTCTAGTGCTAAGTATGGCTACAAAGTACATAATGTTCCTAATGTTGACAGGTGGTCCTTTGAAATGAACAGCTGTGTCCCCTTGGGAAAAAATACATAATGTCTCAGTGAGCAGTGTGACACGTTTTTTTTAAGGTTTGGAAGCCATATTTAGAACATATCATGATACGCTTGCTGACTGTGTTTTATTTCATTTTCATTTATTATTCCTTGCATATATGATGCAAACTCAACTTAAATTTCAGCGGAGCTTCTGTATTGGAGTTGTTGTGGACAGCTCAGACCAGAGTTCACCAAGAGCAGAAATCTTAAGAGGGCCATTTAATTAAGTTTGGAACTTGAAAGCCATCTTAGGAGTGAAAGTAAATTGTTTCATTTCACGTCACAGTTTGTTTCCTAAATGTGATAGTCACTACATGCTTTTGACCCCAAGACCCCCCCCCGCCCCCCATCTACTCAAAGGATGCAAATTGTCCACTCTTGTTTCATCAGTCGAAGATTAAACAGCCTAACAAATGTACATTATGTAGATGTAAGCCAAAAGCAAACAATCTGCTCTCCTCTATTAATAAAACCGAAAACCAATCTGAAATGAACTCATCTTTGCCTGCAGGTTCCAGCAGTTTCTCTTTGTCTTCAGCGGGGGAAGATTTAGCTCAGTAAACATTCTGGAAAAAAAAAAAAGAGAGGGGAAAAAAGCTAATTCAATGTGCCCTAAAGCGGCTTCCTGCTATCTGTGCACTATTACATGGAGACTCGAGTCTTCTGAGAGCAGCACTCAGCTATGGTAGATAAATTAGAGTCAACGCAGTGCGTGGAAAAGAACACTGCTGCAAAATGTGGGGAATTGAATTCAGGCTTGGGCGAATGGGGAATGTTCCAGGTATCAGATGCTGAAATATGATTATATGGAATCAAGAAACGGCGTGCTTTGCCTGTTGCCCCTCGGGCTGCGCGCATCTTGCTTGTCAGCATCCTCGGCCGGTGTCCAAGTCTTTCTCCAAACGCATTCAAACTAAACTGTTCTGACCAGGTTCCTTTTTCTGTTAGCCGTTTTGACACATCATCTCTCATCCCAGGAGCCTTATTGGATTAGCATTTAAATAGTTTAGATTTAACCTGTAATTTGTCCGACTATCAATTTTTTCCTTTCCACCAGTTTGCGCTGCCCCGTCGATTGTTTTTTTTTCTTTTTTTTCCCACAACGGAGATATAGCCATGCACTGTATATCACCACCATTAGATGTGTTATCTGGTGTGTATATAGTTTTTGTTCATTATTATTATCACTATATTAATTTGCTTATATGTTTTTTTGTTTGTGTGGGTACTCGTGCTGCCTCCCATCTTCCAGAACTTTGCATGTGGCCTTTATTGAAAACTATCAATTGTCAGCCTATTCAGAATATTTAATGTTAGCGAGAATGGTTTCATATGTGCTAGGTCTGCACACTTTAAGGAATTGTGATTTTTCGGTCAGATGTAATAAAAACAAAACAAAAATGCAGAGTAGAGCTCAAAACTCAGTAGTCTGTGGTGCAAAAATAATGCAATACTTATAGTTTAATCTTCAGTCGCTGCCAATCAACACGGCTCCTCTCATTCACTTTTAAGGGAAGTTTTTTTTTTTTTTTTTTTTTTTTTTTTACAATGATGGTGAGGATACGTGTCCTCACGGAACATGTGTCCTCACAAGCCTAAACACCGTATTGTAATTAATATTGTGTTTTCGGAAAATGAATTAAACAGAAAAATGCACGTGTTTGTATCCATCTCCTGGGGTGTCCATTTTGCCACTTGCTGTCGCCCTTTGAGACTGTCTGTGATTAAGGGCTATACAAATAAAATTGACTTGACTTGACTTGACTTGACTGAAAATGACATAACAGTGCCTGCAATGATCCCATGACAAAAATCCAGCGAGCCATTATGGTTGTTACCTGTGCCCTTTGGCACTGTGATGTCATTTTCAGTTAGCAAATTGAACAATTATGGTTACCTGTCCAAAAGAGGGCAAAACAAATTATTTTCTTATTTTGCAGAATCAAGCCTCTGGATGTGAATTACAGTGTTATAAGTAGACAGTGACTTATGTGCAAGAATATTGACCTAATACAACATCTCTCTTTGTCCTCTCACCCTCATCATTGCCATCTGCTTTCCCATATTGTGTTCCTGGATCCCACGGCTCGTCACCAGACGCTACTTTTGGCCTCCTGCTCGGTGTGTTTGTGCTCTGTGGCTTGGTTCTGCTGGGCCTCCTCGCTTTTGGCTCCTGGAAGCGGTGCGGTCCGCCTCGGCGGAGCAAAGCCAGCTTCCTCGCCCCGTCCCCCAGCCCGGAGCACCACCCGCTGCAGCTGCCTTGCTTGCTGCCATTGCCGTCGCCCCCCGGTCCCCAGCAGCAGCAGCCAGCGGTTACCATGGCAACAGAGAAAGTGAAGGACCCCGTGGGTCCGATGGGCTTCCTGGAGGCTGCGGTGAAGATAAGCCATACATCGCCTGACATCCCCACTGATGTTCAACTCTCCATGAGGGAGCACTTCCTGCGCCGCACACAGCGCATGCAGAGGCAAACAACTGAGCCTGCTTCCTCCACCCGGTTAGTTATGACACATGTGTGCGCATTGTTAATACACAAGCTGTGTGACAGACTTACAGGATGGTTTCATCTCAAGCAATATCGTTATCGACCAAACAATAGAAACAAACTAGGCTGTACTTCATTTAATCTTGAATTGCGGTGCACTAGCGAGTCGCCTTGTAGGTGAGGAGAATAATTTCACATTTGTTGCTGTATGATATTTAAAGTCCTTCTTAGATAATTAGCTTTGATCATCTTGAAGCAAACGTGGATAGTTTGTAACGTGTTATGTAACAAGTCAGCGACCTCGAAGGCATTTGCATCTTCTTACAAGTCATTACATTGAAGCTAATTACATGTGACGACTTCATCGGGAGCCTTCCGCGGAGGGGACGAAACGCTGTGAACGATTGCATGTTTTCAGCATGTTGAGTGACTGCCAGCTCGTCATCAAGCGGGCATCCTTTAAATCCTTTTGTCCTTGAATTAAAGCAGGCGCACGCTCCCGCGGGGCTTGAACTCAATGACTCATCAGGCATTCCGCAATGACTTGTGCATGCACACTACAAGAGGCATGCTATCAGTGTCACTTTGTCATTGCTGATTCGCTGTGAGCAGCATCTGTTCAACTTTGACTTTATCAACGTGAAGTGCTTACGTTTAAAAAAATTATTGGATGGTATACTTTTGCCTTAAGATGTAGAAAACTCTTTGGAGGACACAACAAATCAATGAACAAATCAATCAAAAGTTGGACTAAAGCCCTTATTTGTCCCTGAATTTAAATTCTTCATTTATTTTCAATTTATCACTAAGTTCGCAGCTGATACAATAACAAGACGATGAAAGCACATGAATCATCCAAATACACCTTATCAATTAGGCCTATCCCCAGCCATTGTGACCATGTTGAAGTTTCCTTGAGCAAGCCACTGAACCGTCTGATGCAGATGAATGGAGTGTTTTGGTAACATCACCTCATCGGAGAAAAAAAAAATACATTTAATTTTAAATGAAAGTGAACGAAAGCATTACAAAAACCACAGTATTTAGAAAATAAAACATGAACAAGGTTTATTCATTTAATTTTTTTCAAGTTCGGCGGGCCGGATTAAAACGTCTAACGGGCCGCATGTGGCCCCTGGGCCGTAGTTTGCCCACGCCTGTTCTAGAGTTTTACTAGAGTCACAGCACGCTATCCTTCATCTCAATCGTTAAGTGTAGATCAGTCTGTTTTAGATCGGAGTTTTCCAAATTTTGTCCTTATGACATCATCAAATTTGTTTGATATCCTCACAAATCTTTCCGTCTTTGCATTGACATTACACAATTTGACAACCAATAGATGCGCTCTAATAAAGTCAGAAATGGGAAACTGCAAACAATCACAAGAGTGGCTTAGATGAAGAGGAAACACTGGCAAAAACATAAGTGAGCATGGTCAGAAAATTTTGCATTATGGGGAAAAATTACCCTAAAAGAATCCAGTTGTAGTTTTGTAAATGTAAATATTGACCCTGTCTCAGTCGAAGCTGCGACTAAAAACTTTAGGACTTATCTCTAAAAGTGAGCAGGTATGAGATGTTTTCCAACTGTCTCTTTCCAGTCTTCTGTTGTACAGGTAGCATTAGCGTTAGCTTCTGAGAAGTGGCACGCTAGCATACCCGCCACAGTGAGAATTAGCTGTTTAAACATAATGCAAATGCCAACATGAAAAATGAACCACAAAGTGACGACCTGTTCAGTAAAACGTTTTAGTTTGTGACTCTCCAACTGTGTCAAACTCTAGCCCCAACAAACACTGTACCGCTACTACACCTCAGAGTTGAGGTCGACAGGTTGAGTGGCTCAGTTCACTGGGACAGCACGGCCCTGCGGCTTTTTAGAGAGGATGTCACAGATATTTCATTGAGACTGCGTAGCATTAATCAAAAAGCAATTTGTAAACCCTCAATAAGGGTATCATTATGGTAAAAAGGCAATTTTAAGAAATTGAAAAACTTCCAAGTGTCTCTTGTCCTTTTGCAGGCACAATTCCTTCAAAAGGCACCTTCCCCGGCAGATGCAGGTGGGCAGTCTAGACCTTGGAAACGACTACATGTTGGACAAAGAGGAAAAATCCACAAGCATTGGCCGTATTCAGCCAGAGCTCTATCAGCAGAAAACGTGTGACTCTGAGGACTCCTCCAAGAACGGCAGCAGCAAAAACTGCGGCAGGATTAACTTCTCTCTCAAGTATGACTACGACAATGAGTCTCTGCTTGTCAACATCATCAGAGCGGTCGACCTTCCGGCCAAGGACTTGTGCGGCACGTCCGACCCTTACGTCAAGATCTACCTGCTCCCCGACCGCAAGAAGTTCCAGACGCGCGTCCATCGGAAGACCCTCAACCCCACCTTCAGTGAAAGCTTCCACTTTCCCGTGCCTTACGACGAGCTGGCAACCAGGAAGCTCCACATGAGCGTTTTCGACTTTGACAGGTTTTCACGACACGACATGATTGGGGAGGTGGTGATGGACAACCTGTTTGAGACGTCGGACCTATCCCGGGAAACGAATATATGGAGAGATATCGACTACGCCACCAGCGTAAGAATACAACGTCTTCTTTTAATGCATTGTTTGAGGTGTGATTTCATATTTTAGTTTCTATTATCCGTTCTTGTCGATATCAGTCTAATGCTACGTTCAGACAAAATTCGGGGTGAGCGTTTCTGGCCGTGCGATTCCATACATAGTCAATGTGGTTTGTGCGGCCGAGTGCGGATGCGTGCGTGGATGACATCTCCGCGGCCCAGCAGTGTCACTTTACGCTTTTACAACACTTGACGGCTGTGCTCTCGCATCACAGCTCGACTTTCACACCTTTCAAAGTGAATTCCTAACCACAGCACAGGAAGACAAGGACGTCGGATGTTCAGCTTTAGGTGTGTGATGACGTGCACCTGATTTTGGCTCGCTTGCTCCTTACCAGAGGAAGGCCACGTCACTGTTGTCGTTTCTTTTCTGAAAACTGAGTTCGGACAGTCTTAAGTTGATTCATTTGCTGAAAACTGGTCATGAGCATGTCAAGGGTTCAGTGTCGACCAATTGTAGACCACAATATTTCAGTTGTGTCTTTGTTTACGACACTTTTTTTTATATGAGGGTGTACAATATATTAGCACAACAATTCTGCCCAAATCTAGTGGAAAATTTTGACACCTGAGACTTTCCTGCCATTTTCACACAGAATCTTAGATCACTTGGCAATCTGTCACAATACTTTTAGATTGCCTGTATATTTCAAGGACAAATGTGCACATTTGCTCTTAAAGAATCTGTTTTTGTTAAATATTTGAAAATAAAATTGGAAAATAACCTGAGCAAAACGCTGCTTTGGATTTAGACTTAATCCTGCTTGTATTATGAGTGTGTTGAGCAAATTTCTAGATATGTGTGCATTTTATTTGATGAAACTCTGACCATGGATGGTACGATAAACAATGACTTCTCAGTTACAGCAATGGTTATGAGCATGCAAATGCACACGCATACGTTTTTATGACCATCCCACACTTACATGTTGTGTCACCCTGACCACTCTATGGAAAAAAAAATTGCACTCCAAATTTATATCGCCAACTACTGGTCTGGCATGCCCATTACTATGTTTTCAGTAGTTTTTGTTGCTCTGAGATGAATTACAAAACTTTTAATAACGTTTGACTAAATGGCCCAAAATACAAAATTCAAAATATCCCTGATGGCCGCCCTGCCCTGTTCCCTAATATCTCTTTATAATGCTTAAATGTTGAGGTGGAGACGGGAAGAGACTCACACAGAAACGTGCTCCAAAGCTGCCCAGTGTTTTAAATGTACAAAGCCTTGACAGAACATTCTAAGCATAAGGGACCAGGAGAATCGTACTGACTTCTGTGTAAACAGGCGGAACCATAGTGCACCTTTGGGCCTCTGGGATGATCAGTACCATTCATCACATGTACCCGGTCAGGGACAGGATACTAAATGTGCTTCGAAAACGATTCATTGGGTTTAAGTCATGCTGTTATTGCTTCTAGTTGGGGACATTTTCACCTGCTCACCTGTGTGCGTGTGTGTGCGTGCGTGTGTTCCTGTGTGTGTCCATCCTCAGGAGAGTGTCGACCTTGGGGAGATCATGTTTTCACTCTGTTACCTGCCCACTGCTGGAAGACTCACACTGACTGTCATCAAGTGCAGAAATCTCAAGGCTATGGACATCACTGGATACTCAGGCATGTGTGTGCGTGCAGGGGTGTGTGTGTGTGTATGTGTTTACGGTTGTCTCAGATCATAAACACGCAAATGGCAAGCAAGCCGTCTCTCTGTTTATTCGAGCAATTATTCACAGACTAGGCGTGCAATAGCAAGCCATTTTCAGAACGTTGCTGCAGAGCCTGATTTTATTTATATTTTTTAATAATCACCTGCCATCCCGTGTTTCCCTGCAGAACTGATACCACGTGTGAATTGTGACATTTATTGTGCTTTAAATGCCATAGTTCAGCCATAATTGGGATTTATTGCGACATTTTGCCTTTGAGACGTATAATGACATTGAACGTGAGACACAATTTTAATCCCAAGAGTTTTATGCTTTTAACATAATTTTCGACCGGGGTTCATACATTATGCACATATAGGAGACTTTATATAGATTAGTGTATTTCCTCATATAGTTTGTGGGGTTTTATTTTGCGACTAGGACTACTATGTGTCTATTAGGTGTAAGACCTTTATTGAGGGGAGGTCTGGTCATCCACAAATGCATTTTATTGTACCATTAAAAAATATTGCACTCACAGGGATTTCTCTAATTCTCTAATTTATTAGACCACCTTTCACAAAATTGAGAATCCAGCATCAAGGGGTGCTTTAATGCAGCCAATTTCAATTTCGGTGAAATCTCAATGTTTTGCTAATTTGATCATTTGATTCAAATGACATATTTCTGACATACTTTCATATGATTTGATTTATCAAGGAAAAATTCCACCTCTGTTCTGTAGCCTGCAATAAGTCTAATTTGACATTTTAATTTGACAAGATTATAAACCTTTATGATTATTTTTTTTTTTTTGTGAAACAGTTCGTTGTAAAAATCATGGATTACAATTATCACATTTTAGTGTTTAAATATCCTCATCATCCACACTGATGTATTAAATTGTATGGGAAAAACTTCTGGTTATCACCAGTGCTGCTCATTTCTGGATGTCTACTGCATGCAATGTTTTTCTTTATTCCCCCAAAAGAAAATAATGGTAGTTTGTTCAAACATCTGGAATTTCCATGCTCAATTGATAAAATCCACTGTTTTCGTAAACTCCGCAGGAGGCCGACATAACAGGTGCGGTTGATATACCGGTTCATTATTGTCATTGTCATAAATGTTATTGTCCTCTACTGACTTCTTTCCAATCGCCATGCTTCTCCAATCCAGATCCTTACGTCAAAGTGTCGCTAATATGTGATGGGCGACGTCTGAAGAAGAAGAAGACCAGCATTAAAAAGAACACCCTGAATCCCACCTACAATGAGGCCATCATATTTGACATCCCGCCCGACAGCATGGACCACGTCAGCCTGCACATCTCAGTCATGGATTACGACTTGTACGTAAGAACACACGCAGCGCTTTTTAATTCACTGATTTTTAAAATCTAAAAGACCCTACGAATAATGAAGAAAATCACTACGCTTGTTCTGTACATTGAGCAAAAGTAAGTCATACAACAACAAACAATAAAACTAATTAAAAATTAAGACAGTAAAAAGCAGAAAATTAGTAAAACTAAAACCAAGGCTCAAGCAAAGTCAAAAGCCAAAGAATTAAAAAGAGTTTTAAGACGGGGTTTAAAGATGAGAAGCAGCATTTAGGCAAGCAGTTATATTTGGAGACGCCTGATGGCTGATTGGCTAACTTCAAGATAAAGTGCTTTACAGTAATCCAGCTGAGAGGTGTTTCACAGTAATGCTGAGAAAGGAAATATTTCATCATAGCCTACTGCCTAAAATGACAAAAGCTGGATTTAACAAGAGCACCAATTTGCCACTCCAATTTAAAATCACTATCCAGTTTAAGAACCAAGTTCGAGACTGTTGGCTTTAGATAAGGAGCCAGGTTGCCCAAGTCAGCAGGACCACTTGGACCAATCACATGACGTCTGTATTTGAAATTCAGTGCCTTCCGGGTCTTGACAAAAGTGGCCTCAATGAGAAAGCGTCTTCCTTGCTTGGCGGGACATAGCAGTGGAAGGAAATCCTGTTTCCTTAAGATGGAACCCAAAGGGAGCAGATATAATGAAAACAGCAAAGGCCTCAGAATTGAACCCTGTGGGACACCGTATGGCAGTGGAGCAGTACTAACACAAAAAGTTGTGTCAGCCAAATAGGCTCTAAAACACTCAAGAGTGCTACCACTAATGCCCATCTGGTGCTGCAAACCAGCCAACAGAATGCTGTGATCCACCGTATCAAACGCTTTTGTTAAATCCAACAAAACCAGACACATAGTGTCTCCAGTGTCATTTGCCAGGAGGTTGTCATTAAAAACTTGTAACGGGGCTGACACTGTACAATGCATCATCTTGAAACCTGACTGGAAGGCCTCCATGATGTTATGTTCATGCAAGAACGATTTTAACTGCACGCGAACTGTTTTTTCTAGACTTTTTAAAATAAAAGCCAGCTTGGAAATGGGTCTCAAATTTGATAATACATCCCGGGTCTCTTGAGCAAGGGTTGCATCACAGCAACAAGCAAGAAACACGAACAAGAAACATGGTCATCTGAATTTTTTTTCCATGACTGTAAAACCATCATTATACAATTTGAAGTCTTTAAGGTATGCGTAAACTAATAATAAACATTATTTTCATAACGTACATTAAACTTTCAACAAAGTTCTTAACTGTACTGTATCAGGAATGCTAGTCTCTTAACTCAAATTTGACACTAAAATGCCAATGGATTTGTGTTGCTAACATCACTCAACCAAATAGAAAATAGTTAAGCTTTAACGTTTGCAAATTGAGCACTATGATGTTGATTTCAGTCAACAGCAGGTGGCAGTAGAGGACAAAATGGCCGTCCAGTGGGGGTACAAGATTTGTTTTGTACTCGACATCTGCTTGAAGATGACATTTACTGTTGTTAGTAAGTAGCTCATGAACGTTGATGCTCAGATTAGAAGCTAACTAGCCAAATATCTTAGCGAGTTTGATGTCCCTCTTCTTTAGAAATGTAATCAGCCAAAATGTAGATGTTCGTGCATCATGCTGCTGCCACGACAGGCAAGTTCTGACTTGCAAGTTCGCAACGCATTCTTCTTTAGTATTTTTAGTAACGGCCCAAAAACCTTCAAGTTTCATGGCCGCCGGATAGCCATGAACCTTTTCTCGGTTGACTGCAGACCCAGATTACTGCTACTGCTCATGTGCCAGATAGATAGAAAGTCAGCTAACAGCGTGGAATGTTCAGAGTCTGTCTGAAGGAACAAAAAAAAAACAAAGCTAAAAAAAAAAAAAAATTCCTACATTGATTATTAAATTAAATGTCGTCAATGATTTTGATCATCAATGTAATCATGACTACTTACTTATCTTGGGAACCCTAATGTGAGTAGTTCAGCTTTTGATGGTCCTAACCAAAAGATTTTTTTTGTCCAAGTTTAGTTTAATATGTCACGATGGAAGAATTTTCACCCTTTTTTACGTTTGGAATGTAATTTCAATGTGATGCTATCCCTTTGACATTATTGTCACGGGTGTTTTGTGCACAGGCAACATGGAATGTTTGTAAAAGTAAATTCTTTGGGAGGCGATAAAGACATTATCTCTCTCTGCACAGTTTAATTTGAGGGGGCGCGCTTTCCCTCGGGGAGGGGGTTTGGGGGTGGTGGTGAAGCCGGAAGACTTTATGGGAGGCTTTTTAAAAAAAAAAAAAAGGAACGAAAAATAAGCTCACTTTAGCTTTGTTCGCTTTGTTTGGTGGGGTTACTTTCAAATTGACATCAGTTCGGCTATGTGAAATAACAGCTCTCTTGATTATGTGGCGCTTTTCCATTGTGTGATTGCAATCATCAGAATCATGAATGAGTTGACGTTCTGCTTGAAGTCACATTGCACACGCCTGCATCCCGCAGGGTCGGTCACAACGAGGTCATCGGAGTAATGCGGGTGGGATGCAACGCAGAGGGATTGGGAAGGGACCACTGGAACGAGATGTTGGCCTACCCTCGCAAGCCCATCGCTCACTGGCACCCCCTAATGGAGTCCAAGAAATCTGAGAAGGAGGTGAGTTGCGGGAGGGAAGCATGAAAATGAACAAAAGGATTGCAACAAAATATCTGTCTTTGACACACCACGGTATTTAGAAAATAAAACATTAACAAGGTTTATTCATTTAATTTTTTTTCAAGTTCGGCGGGCCGGATTAAAACGTTTCACGAGCCGCATGTGGCCCCCGGGCCATAGTTTGCTCACACCTGTCCTAAACAGATGTCACATTTGTTTTTATCAGCAGTTGGTTTTGTGCAACTCAAATACAAATTGACATTGTAAAATGGAATTCATAATTCTGTTGACTTTTTTTCTCAATCGAATTCATTTCATATGAGTACAATTTACAGGCCCTCAACTTAAGAAGCGCGATAAGAACTGTGAATTAAGACTCACAAATTCCAGAAATGTACTGAAATAACTATTAAGGGTGTGATGGTACAGCAAAAATACCGGTTTGGTATGTACAATTCTTTTAAGGTAACTATTTTGTTCACATGTGGAATAGAAAAGGAACAAAAAGCAATATTTGCATTTATTTAATGCAATTTCACATGAGGTGAGGTAGTAGGTTTGACGTACTGCCAAAAGCTAATCGCATACCATTGTATATTTATACAAGTCTTTTGAATTTTACTTCTAAAATGACCCAAGACTCACTCTTCGCATATGTGCGTGCACTTGTGTGTCACAGTGGAAAGCTAGGGCCGCCAGCTTTGACAGCCAGGGCTCCTGCCCTTCCCCTCGCCCCCCAGCGACACCCTGAGCAACGCCACCTGCAACCCCTGTGACCCCCCTGCGACCCAGATAGGGGGCGGTGGGAGGTTCTTCCTGCCTCCTGCTGGTCCATTTCCTGTCTGTCTGATTATCGAGGAGAAACCCTGCTGTCACTCCTGCTCTGTCTCCCCCTCCGTTCCTCTTCCCATCCCGTCCGAGACAACTGATCTGGGAGCACATCAGGTCAGGGCGTATTTTTGGGGGTTATGACTGCTCACACTGCAGAGAATGCCCTTCCTTCTTGGTTGGATCCGTTTGGACTGAAACTAAGAGAAAGTCGTGAGGATCAGAGGACGTTCCTCAAAGCAAAGTGATACGTCCGAGGAGACGCTTTTCAAAATGTCCTGGTGCTGCATTCAATTACATTGAAACAAAATCGGGCTTCATTAAGGTTTGCACTTGTATCATCGTGTGATGCGATGCTTTATTTTTCCACTTCTCACTAAATTACAAACAAGCAGCCAACAGGATGTTGATCACTGCAAAACCTATTTCATTAAAGCTAGAAAAAAAAATCCAACAACGGCAATTTATATTTGCGATTTGCGCAAATAGTGGCTGCCCCATACGAGATGCGCTGACCTAATTAGTCACGGGTTGCATCATCCACGTAAGACAAATAAAGGCCTCCCTTAAAGAGAGGCTTCCCTTTACACATTAAAAAAAAAAAACACTTCGGGCCCTATTTTTGTAGACAGCATGAAAACGGGTGCATCTTAATTTTTAAGCAAGTGCAAGTCTGCCTTGCCGTGTTTGGGAATTTGGCAGACCATGTTGCGCCTCAAGGACATTCGATATATTCTACTGCATGCCCTCGGGGCAGCTGGCAATTTGGTTCCTAAAAGTAAGCTTGATCTTTGACTCTCTAAAAGCAGGTCTAAGTTCTGGCGTAATGCAATTTTGGTGGATTGGATTGAGGCACCGGCACACGTATTCGGATGTGCCCAGTTTGACTGTGCTTTGCACTAAACTTGTACTGGGCATGAAAATTGGGCCCTTAAATAGCACTTAAACATTTGAGGATTTATATATTTGATCATTTTGTAATGCGTTACATTTTGTGGAGACTCTGACATGTCAGGACGCCACAATGTGTTTATTCATATTTATAATTGAGCAGACTTTTTGGTATTTCACTGCACTTCTCCATCATGGTCATTTTATTTTGTTTTAAACCTCAGTTTTATTTGAGGTATGACACCACCCTATTGTTTAAATATGAATTCAAATTGTGTTTACAAAATTTAACATGGGAGCATCTCGCCTCATGTAAAAGACCTCCCTCCATCTGAAGTTGAGTAAATAAACATCACTTGCCACTATTTGTGTAAATGCGGTCAATTTGCCACAACTTGATGTTTGCGTTGTCTCCTCTTGTTGCGGAGGGAGTCTATGTATAATTTTGTGCATATATTTGTGTACAGACACTTTTCTTCGTGATTGTTTAGCTTCTTTCAACCCAGACAAGATGTGAAGCGAGATGTAGCCGAGCAGGTGGTGACAATTAGAGAAAAAAAAAAAAAGCACTCCCTCGATGTTTAGTGTGTCATGAAACATTACGTTGGTTCTCTTGTGGAAAATGTTATCATTTGTCATCCAGATGCTGATGTGGTTCAGTTGTATTCCCTTTTTTTTTTTTTTTAAATTTGTCGGACTTGTTGTCTTTCAAATAACATGGACTTTAATGATGAAAATGGTTTTGCTGTCTGTTATTTTGTAGATGAGGAAAGTCAATATTTTATACCCCCGGTCAGGCTGTGTGGGTAGAAAAAAAACTGTATGTTGTTGTCAGATCACTAAGTGTGAGTCATACAAAATGATTTTGTCTAGTTTGTGATTTGATAGCAGCAATGTGTAAGGATTTCACAATGCTAACTCCTAAACCAATAGGAGGCCGTGGGATGAGATCACTCTCAATAAAATAAAACGTATAAAGTTTTTGTTTTTATCTGAAAAAAACATCTTGGCATTTTGGCTCATTTTACTCATGTGGGAAGTTGGTCAGCCTATTTGAACAATTGTGGCTCATCTTTGGACAATGACGAATACTAGCAACGAACATTGATATGATAACTTGCATAACATTCCTTATACGCGGAAAACAGCACAGCAGTAGTAAAACCGTAGCGAAGAGTTCCAATGAGTCATTACTTTTTAAATGAATGCAGTTTGTTGTTTTTAGTTTTTAATCCGTTTTTTTTTTTTAAATACCATTCTGTTGTGTATGATGAGTTAAATAACCATGATATTAACATTTGGTGGTTTGGTTCTCTTATGGGAAAGAATTGACAGAAAATTATTTAAGAAATTGCTGCCTCTCAAATCGGAAGGTGGCTTGACATTTGCAGTGGTGACAAATTAGAAGCTGGATTTGAAACTTGTTTTCTCTGTGCCCATGTGGGTAAAAACAAACAAACAAACCAAAAAAAAACACACTATTATTTTACAAACATTATTTTCACAAACGAACCGTGAACTAAATGACGGCTTGATGTCGCCCATCCAGTGACAACCAATAAAAAAAATTTTAAATAATGTAGCATTAAGTTTAAAAAAAAGTTTATGGTTTTGGTCCAAATATAAAATTGTAAAAACAACTTGGCATCATGTTGGATGAACATCCAATGTGGCAAAACAAGTGGTGGCCAATCAGATAAAATCTCGGTTGGGTTTAAGAACTTGTTTATACTGTCTCCTACTGGCCGAAAAAATCCCTACAGACATGAAAAAAAAAAGTTTGGGAAATGAACGGTGATTGGACAAAGATTAGATGCATCACATTCTGTGACAGCCAATCCGATGTTTTAATAAAAACATTCAACAGGTTCGGATTCAAAACTGGTTCATGCTCAACTTCTGCCCCTTGTGGCCCAAAAATATGGGACCTGAACATTGACATTTCCCACAATATTGAAGTAAAGCGTCTTTCAAGATGGATGATGTCGTCCAACTCGCCTCACTGTGCCTGTGTCATATATCACAGTTTTTCTCGAGGAGTGGCGGCTTGAGAGGTTCAGGTACAGATGTTTTGCCAGGATCTGCTTTATACATTTACTCTTTTTTTTCTTCTTTTTTTTTTTTTTTTTTTTGGGGTGTGTTGGCGAGGAGGAGTCACCCGAATTGCGTCGGCTTTTTGACTCATTGGCCCTCATTGTTTGTGCTCGACTTCACCCGTCATGGTATCATTGATACCTCCAAATTTGACTTGTCACTTCTATTGGCCCAGTCTGCCCCACTTCTTAAATTCTTTATCTAGTTCCAGGATATTTTGTAGTCAGTACTGGTTTTCATTTCCCCCACGGTACAGTAGAAATGCATGCCATAACACATCTGGTTTCCTCCGAATGTTTTCTTTTTTTATGTTTTTTATGATAACCTGGCTTGTTTATTGTGGTGGATCTGCAGACCTTTTTATGATAGAACCGTCGAGCAGTACAACAGGAAAGAAAAAAGAGCAACAAAAATATCTTTGCAACAACAAGGAATGCACTGATGCCACTTTTATCAGAGTACAAATACTTACATTTGACTACTTGCCAATACCTGTACGTCTTGAAATTAAAATCAAAAGGTGCTTTTTCTGAACCAAATATTATTTAAAAACACAAAAGACCACGACAGGAGTTTCACTCAAATGTCAACATTTTTAGAATAAATTTTCATGATGCAGTCTTGCAGAAGGTTCACTTAAAAGTATGCAATGTATTTAAGATATGGGGCGTATCATCCTCTCAACACTCAGAGGCACTATATCAAATTAGCACACAGTAGTGAAAAAACGAAGAAGAAATAATCAACAGTCCAACCTAGAGTCATGTAGTAATATAGATACCATGTCACGAGTGTGTTAACTACAAAATAAATTGCGTAAAAGGAAGAACAAAACTCCTTTTTGAGAATACAACAACTTTTAAAACAAAAATACCAGCAAAATGGAAATGATACTTTATAACACCACACTCGAGGTGCCGCACTGCAGTGGCTGTTTGATGGGAGCCCAGCTGGCTCGGCGAGCATCGTGGTGCTTGCCAGACATCCCGCCGCCACAACTTTCGGGAAAGCTCAATTTTGTATGGTATAATTTGCTTGCAAAGCGTTGTTATCCATGCCAAAAATTTTACAATATGAGTTAGTAAAATTATATCAGTGTGTTCGTATCAGTAGAAAATAGGACAGGACATGGAGGGCAAGGACAGGACAGGGGCAGCGAGCCAGGCCGTGCTACCAATTTGTGGTTGGAGTGGCTGTGTCGTGCCAGTCACCCCTGTAAAGAATTTGTGTGCAAATGACACAAACAATCTAGGGAGATAAAATCCATGGCTGTTCGTGGCAGTTAGAGATCGGCCCCACACCATGCAACTAAATCTCGTAGGCGCACATCAAGGGAATCATAAAATCAACATCGCCACATTTTTAAGTTGTTATCGCAGGTATCCTCCAATTGTTTATGATTCTATGATAAACTATGCCTCATTAAAACTTCTTCAAACAGTTGGATAGCCATAAAGTGAGCTCCAATATAAAAATTGGTGATCGTCTGTTAAATAACGTGCCTACATTGTGAAAGTGAGGTAAACATTAGTTCATCATAATTTTTATGATTTATTATGACTGCAGTGCATAATTTTCATGCTACATTTCGTCCCATAATGCCGCTGAGTATGCACATGTGCAAGTCATACCCCGTGGCTTTATGGGAAAATATGCCGAGCAGAAATCATGCACTGCAGATATAATAAATCATAAACAATTATGAATAAATAACGTTGACTTATTTCATTTTTAACTTGTTGGTACAATGTAACCCTAAAAAAAAAAGTCACTTATTTTACTTGCGCATGTACAATTCAATATCCCCGTGGCATTAAACAACGTTTTTAGCATTCAGCCTACTAGTATGTTCGAACAAATTTAAATACGTTTGAACGTATTTGCCAGTCAAAAATGTTGACTCCACATTGGGAGTTCAACGCTTCCGTAATTGAATTCCATAATAATCAATGAGGGAAATGCCATTATTTCATCAAAGCTGAAGCAAGAGAAACCATTTTGGGCCCATACTGACATCTCAGTCGTTGTTAGAGCGTGATCAAAATAAAACTGCAACCCAATCCCTTCCGTGACCTTGGTTGACTTCCGAGATTTTCTAATTTCACAACAACGGTTCCCGTAAGGAATAATGGAACAAGAAGGTGAAAACTGTCATCATCGTAAAACCTTTATTAGCTGTACAGCATTTTCACATTACCACCTGTCAAGTATAAAAATAAAATAACCACTCGGCCATAACTCTAGAAAAAGGTATACCTCCTCACCATCTGAAGGCAACCGGAAAGTGTGTACCGTTTGTTGGCAGTCATGAGAAAAAAAAAAAGTGTTGTTTTTTTTACTGTATGTCAGTATGTTCTGTTTCAGTCAATGTATGTTCAACATTGTCACTTATTGGTCAAAAATAATTTGGGTTTGTTAAGAATTATTGTATTTGGGTTTAGCTGATCCGCAGTGATACTCTTGTAAAAGGCGCCACTGACGAGAAAAAAAAAAAGAAGAATACAAACAAAGCATGGATGAGGATATAAGGGAGCGACAGAGTTCAGGATTTGTCTCACTCTAATTTTCTTCTGGTTGTGGATTCTGTGCAACGTAGTCCAAATTCAGATTTTTTTTTTCAACCACGGACCTGTTGGCGTTTTGACTGTTTCCTGTTCTTATCGGTTATTTTGAACCCCACCTGTACATTTGTGACTTTTTGCCGTCGTTTGGTATTTGAACTGTTAACTTTTTGCTTCGCCTCATGTCACCACCTTACTCAAAATGATTTCTTTCCGTTTGAACAATAACACAGAATTTTTTAATGGGTGTTTTGTATAATAGTGACACATGAGAAAATATATTGATGAAATGAACACTTTGTGTAAGTATAAAAAGTTTGTTATAGACTTACCGGTGAACTAATTGGCATTATTTTGTTTCCCCACATGTCACTGTCAAACCTCCTCATTGTTTTCCTTCCATGAGGTGTGATGTGTTTTGGTTCCGTGATACTCTGCCTTTTGATTAAAGGATTTATGCAAAGTGGTCTGTTGTTTGTTCTTGCCGGATAATGGTGGCGGCCTAACGAGCCAGAGCTGCTTTCCAACGACATTAGATGAGACAGTTAAATGCACACTGACTCACACTGCAGGGATGCTCCAAAACATCTAATTAAACCATTCTTACGTTGTGGTACAGAAATTATATTGATGATATATTGCAGTTGAAAATATGACATCATATGTTTGAAATAAAATATATAATATATCCAGGTGAAGTAGTAAAAATTTTAAGCATTTAATTATACTATTAATTGTGTATGGTCGATGACCAATATGAGGTATGGAATGCTCTCAAAAGCTGCCGATACCAGTCACCGATACTTATGGCGCCCTCTTGTGGTTATTCTAGGACAAATAAATGGCATGCGGCTACCAATGTTGTACATTTATTAATTAATTTTCCTGCAAGTAACAGGAAATTCAGTTAATTAGCCTCAATGTTTGTTTTTTTTTAATATGTGTGAATTTTCACTACATCTAGTATTAAATGAACTTACAGGTTGAAATTTGAATTACAGCCGGAGTTACGTTTTGGGGGCAATTTACCTCGCGCAGCATTTTCTTTTTGACCTTTGCTGGTTTAGACACTCAAACTAGAGAATCATCATTGAAGTCATTTTCTTGTACCAATCCCTCTCAGTTGACATGGAAGGGTTTGTTTTGTTGACACGGAAGGATGGAACATAGTCATCAAAAGGTCGTTACAGGCATGCATCCAAATGTTGTTTGTATCTATTGTACATGATTTTGGAAAAAAAGCAAGTGTTTTCTTTGTTTTTTCGATAAAAAGGTAAATGCTGCCCATTTAAAATGTGTTTTGGAACTGTGACAGCAAACGAGAAAGTGACAACTTAAGAGTTCAACAAACCTGACCTACTGTTCATGTTTTGTAAATACGGAACACAAGTCAAAGACGTTGACGACAATTGAAGACTAGTCACTCTAGTTTCCATGTTTTTCTGACTAACAGTACATTTTATGAAGTCTATCAAACCAGCATTTTCCTTTTCGTTGTTAATCTGTAGAGGATTTGGTAGCCATCATCCCAGCTGTAGATCTGTTTCTCCTTGGCGTTGTATTTGAGACTAGCATGTGCCCCATAGCGTTGGGGGAAATAAAAGAGGGGTGCCTCCTCACTCACCACCTTGTCATTGACGTCAAACACACACTGGACCCGGGAGCGACTGGCCTGTCGAGTGTTGTAAACAACGTAGACGATCCCGCAGACAATGAATGCCGACTCCGAGTTCTCCCTCGGGCAGCGGGTGTCCCAGATTTGTTCTATATCCAGAGAGACAGGATCCATTTTTGCCAGATTGATGTTAGGTTCGTTCTCATCGCTGGCATATAGAAGCCAGAGGCCTTGGTCGTCCACTGCAAGATCCGCTACCGTCTCTGGGTTGAGGCTGTAAACGGCAGCTCGGCTCTCCATGGGGAGAATGGCCACATCCATGAGCTCGCCAGCGAGGATGTCGTATCTGACCACATTCATGTCTTCCCCCTGCTGGATGTAATAAAGATAACCGTTGTAAACAGCGACGCCGCTGCCCTTCCAGCGGGACGGCAGCTTGATCGTCCGACCGAGGTCGACCTCCGAAGAGCCCTGAAGAAACTCCCCGACAGACTCAAACTGATAGATGGTGTCCCCCGCTGTCCCGTTAAACACGTAGACCTTGGATGAGCGGGGGTCTCGGAGCCACACGCCCTTAGAACCGCCCACTCGCTTCAGGATTTTCACCGACCGGATGGCAGAGATGATTTCTACGCAGTCTACATACAGACACAAAAAGGCAAAAAAGGTGATGGCAATGAGGGTCGCATGTTTTGAGTTGCGCAGTGAACCGCCTTATATTCGCAGTACAGCATACGTACAGTGGTTATTCTCTGAAAAGGTCACCTCTATTTTGAGCTCAGGCCATGTCTAATTTAAAAATAGTGCTTTCTCACCATCTGGTGCCATAATCAGTCTTGCTGATGAGTAGGACTGATCTGTCATCTTACATTGAAATTTCATTTGCGCATATCCCGTTAGAGCAGGGGTGGGTAAACTTTTTGATTGGTGGGCCACAATGGGTTCTAAAATTTGACAGAGGAGCCGGACCAGGAACAGATGGATGGAGTGTTTTGGTCACCTCACCTCATTGGAGAAAACAAAAAAACATTTAATTTTAAATGAAAGTGAAAAAAAGCATGACAACAAAATATGTGCCTTTGAAAAACCACAGTATTTAGAAAATAAAACATCAACAAGGCTTATTCATTTAATTGTTTTCAAGTTCGGCGGGCCAGATTAAAACGTTTAACCGGCCGCATGTGGCCCCCGGGCCGTAGTTTGCCCAGCCCTGCACTAGAGTATTTATTTTATTTTATTCACTTATGATCAAGGCCTGATTCCAATCTCAAGATATCCCATTCTTTGCCGAAAAAGCTTTCAACATTCGCTCCGAGTTTGGCAACCTGGTTCCGACCCTGGCATCTTCTCTCAAGCCAACAGCCTTGAACTTGTGTGTTAAATTGGACAGTGATTTTAAATTAAATTGGCAAATGAGTGCTGCTCAGCAACAGTAATCCATGATTTCTTTACATCTCGGCTAGATTACTGTCATGCACTTTATTTTTAAATTGATAGATTTCATCATTTGACCAACTTGTTTGTTTTGCTCTTTTGAACAATAAATACATTTGTTTTTCGAGCACATCCTGGATGTCTCACTCGCAACATTAACTCACCAATGGTTCCTAAAACAAAACAAAAAAAATATCTGAAAGTTTGGGAATGCAGCTGATAATTCCCTTAAGGAGTCAACAACTATATGGAGCAAAGTCCTATTTAAAAACTTGAGGGAAGCACGTCGAGTTTGACGAGAGGAACATAAAAGAGGCATGCGACAAAAAAAGGCTCCTCAGACATGACCTGGAGGCGAATAAGCATCCGGCTCTCCAACAAAAAGTATCCAATTCCTTACGAGGAAATTCAGTTCATCTTGGGGTCACCTCACAATGGACACAACGTCTCTAATGAGCTCGGAATCGCTGTTTGTTTCTGGGAGAAAGCGCAAAGCCTAATTCTAAACTCTATGACTCTGCACAGGCATCGCAATTGTGCTGGATCGTGCGTGTGAGTGCACGCGTGCCTGATTTGCCTTTTCGAGACATTTGAGGAAATTGTTCATTTTGCCTAAACGCGCCCAAAGGAGTTCCACGATCAGACATCATCATTTGCAGCCAATTAAAACATATTTGATATTTCATTTTGTGTTCCAGTCAAATGAATACTGATGTGATTGAATAAATCCAAAAAATTTCACTTTGTGTATTCTGCCTGTAAACGACTCTACTGAGTCTTGGAATCAAAAGTCATAAACGTAGATGTTGTTCCCCATGAGTCAAATTTGAGATATTAGTAATTCTCCTTGCAAACTGACTCATTGCAATCGATTTAAGTAGTATTTGCAGTCTACAAAGTACATTACATACGCTTTAGCTTTGATGAATCAAACTTAGACATGACCTATACATACAGTATGTCTCTCAACATTTAAAATAATTTATACCGTAAAATCATTGCCCATAATCATTGTTTATTAATGTGTAATAGATGTGCCGTGATCATTTTGAATGTGCATAATTATGTTATGCATCCATCAATTTCCTGCAACTCTTATTTTAAAGAACATTGTCGGCTTTATGTTGGCCATGCACCATTATGCACAACTGCATTAGTGTCTTTGGAGAACCTAACGTTCATTAAATCATTTTGAAGACGTCAATCATCCTGGTCAACACATTTTTATTTATTTATTTTTTTAATAGTTTAATTGTTACAAATAAACTTTTTTTGATAAATCTTTGTTCTGCTGGTTCAGAATCTGCCAGAAATTGGGTTTTCATAATAATAATAATAATAATAACAATAATAATAATAATAACATAGTGACTTATTTAGCAATATTTATGAATTAAGACTTAGGTTTAGCAACAGGTGGATTTTTTTTCAAAGTAAAAATCCATCGTTGGTCGCAGCAATAAATTAGTAACATAAAACCAGAAAACACAAGAAAACATTAAAACGAAGCCAAGTGTGCCATGCTCAGGTGAAAGCCAAGGAATAAAAAGGACAAGTTATAAAGATGGACAGGGACAGCGTGGCTTTCCTAACATCTCATATCTCCTCTGAGCCTCAACTTAGTCCTCACTACCTCCATGAAGATATTTCTGATTAAAAGTTTCTGTTCGACCAGTGTAATTCCTGAACAAGTCCAACATATTCTAAATGCATTTGTAAACAGTGAAGACAATTTCGAGTCCACAAGGGAAATTTCTCACCAGTCACTCTTGAGGGCAGCTCCTCCCAGTCGTCTTCTTCCTCTCCTCGGCTCTCCTCCTGGCTCCACACTCCCTGCTCCACCACCCGGTCTGCCTGTTTCGCACAAGCCCGTGGGGCCCGCTTGCTTTCCACAAAGTCCATATTTCGCTCCACACGGTTCAAACGGGCTGCCGCGGCCTCCATGTCTGTGGAGAGCGTGCTGTGTGCCTGCTTCAGACTCTCCATAGTCTTCTTGGACTGTTTGTGTAAATCGTGAAGTTCCATGTGGTATTGACGTGACTGGTCTTGCCATAAGTGCATTCGATCCTAAAAAAAACAAAAAAACATTGGCATGCTGATGCTATTCATGTTTTCGCTTATCCATGCTTTTATCTCCAGTAGACCAGATTATTGTAACAGGCTTCTGACTTCTGAATCAGAAGGGCATCAAACAGCTGAAGATCTTTCAGAACGCTGCTGCTCAAGTTCTTAATGGAAGAGAGAGATCAAAACACATTACACCAATCCTAAAGATTTTTTTCTTGAACACTCAAGAAATGGAATATATCAGCATTTAGCTGCAAGCAAAACCGAACTTCTGTTAGCACCTGGTTTAAATGCTTTTAAATCGAGGTTAAAAACTTTGTTTCCCCGCCACCCCAATTACTATGATTAAGGTCTTTTAGAGCGCTTCTATAATCCTTTTTTCCGAAATCATGTTCTTGCACTGTATGCTATGTGTGTGCTTTGCTTTTAAATATCTTATATTTGGAATAATTTTTAAATATATTGAATTATATTGCCCTATAAATGTTTTGTAATTATGTGAAGTTACCTTGAGAATGAAATGCGCTATATTAATAATGCTGCCTTACCTTGGCTTGTCTGGCTTTGGACTGATCATTTCTGGAATAAAATGTATCTATTGCTCTATCTGACAGGGGTTCTCCGTGGGGCTAATTGATCAACCAGAAAGCCAAAAAAGGTCATTGTGGAAAAGTCACAATAACCACTAGAGTAAACAAAAAGAAGTAAGAGCGAATCAGGTCAGGTAAGGTCACATGGCCTAATGTGATGCCATGTAAAGAATTTTGTATTCATCATCTAGTAAACATTCTTACAGTGCATTTTCTGGAAACAACTACGACATTTTTTTTTTCTCGCAAAACCATAAAAAAAAATAAAAAAAACATCTATCTGAATGATTTCAATTGAGACGATGTCTCGATAAGGAAAGCAAATGGTCTGAAGTAATCTCCTTGTTAGTCATTCCTCCGTCTGCTCCCTCAGCTGCAACATTTGGCCAATCAAATGATGCTTTTGGATGAGAGCCACGAGGACAAGTCGTTGGTGTTCATGTCTCGCGAACAGAAGCGTCGCTTCTTTTCTGACATTGGCGGCGACTCTCCTGGTAAGTTTTTTTTTTATTGTTGTCTCTTATTTTCGCCTGGCTGGGTGAACATTTAGACAACTTCATGAATGCATTGGAGCTGCTGCTTCTGTTTTATTAAATTGCTTTTGCGTACAAGATACAATAATAACCTTCTAGGCGGTGGTAGGAAGCAAACATGATGTCGCGTGCATCTGATGACAAGCCATTTGAAATTGATTTGATTACCTCAATAGCCAACAATCTGTTCTCCAGATAGTCCATCAGGGCCTGGTAGTACAACTGAGCTCCACACAACATCCAGGTTGTAGAAAGGAACACGATGAACACGAGCTTCATTGTCCTCGATCGCTACTGTGTGATGAGCTTCACTTTTCGGGGTTCAGAACTTACTCACATGCCATAAAGGTCCACCGCGCAAGCTCTAGGTGTGTGTGTGTGTGTAGGAGGGGGGTTAAGACGGGGGGGGAGTGTTTCCACTTCCTTTCGCACTTTTCTCACTCTCTGCTGGAATGTTTTCTCTCAGGGAGGAGCTTGATGGAGGAGGATTGCTCGCTACCTCCCAGACTCAACTGGACTCAAATATTATTCACTTCTATGCAGTCATTGTTCATCCACTCTTGAACTTGAAATAGTCCATTTTGTCTTTTATTTTCAGGTACTTGTATTTATATGAATCTGATACGTAACAAAGGCGTGCTTTCAAACCACATCCCCAAAATATATATTAATATATTTATTTTTTTATGTTGTCCCTCCCTCTTGATGTCCAACTATCGCATGAAATATAACAGATAAACATTTGAAATAAGATTGTTTGTTATGAGTTTGTTTTCTTTGTAATTGCTTGTTTTTTGGTCATTTTAAATATATGTTTATTACTGACCTATTTTAAATATTGGTAAATAAATAAAAATTAAGCCATATAGTAGAAGATTGGGAATAAAAAGTAAAATAGATGACTCAGCAGTCAACATCTTCAAGCTAATTCCCGGGTTTATTACCCTAATTCTAAGGTAAATTCTCTCTTTGATTTTTCAAATTGTTGGTATAAAAATATAAATTATTATTTTATCTATATATATATAATTTTAATCAATCAATAATTAATTACATTTAATCTCCTATCACTCCTGCTCCACTCTTCTTTACTGCCACTTAATCCAAAATCACTAACTGCCTTTGTCATCTCCGTGCCCACAGGTGAAACATGAGTTTGTCTGTGTGATTCATATTGTAAGCATGTTTTAAAAAGTAATTATACAGTCAGTAAATCAAAGGGATTAGGAACGACCTGTTCAAACTTCTTAAATACATTTCTGCATTTAGGTAGTGTCGTGTAAGAAATCTTGAAAATCCTCCCAAGCATATTCGTTCAATTTCTAATTAAAACATCATCCGTTCCTGCTTCAGAGTAAAGACTTAGAGAAGGATTTCGATGACAGTAGACTTGAGAAAGAAGAAAGACGCGATTGACATTGACAACGAGGGCAACAGATTGAAGGAGAAACCTCCTGATTTAATTCTAATCCTGAATTATGGTCAAAAAGTCAACTGACTGTCTTTGAAGACTTTAGACCTGAGAAAGATGACTCGCCAGATAATGATAATCATGCGGACACGGCTCAACATGGTGAGTAAGAAACAGGAGACGAGGGAGGATGTGAGAGGGAAGTAAAAAGAGGAGCTGAACTTGGTGCTTCCGCTGTTACGTCATAAGCGTTCAAGGGAGGGAAAACTAAGTGAACTGTTGTACTTAATAACTGGTTGACTGTCCTTCATCAGAAATAACCTAAACCAAATGCGTCTTGGATGTGCAGAACAATCAGGATGCATTTTCATTCAAATTTTACAAAACTGCAGTTGAGCACAATTCCTGATGTCTGTTGTGAATAGCTGTGTAATAACCGTCTAGGCGGTGGTAGGAAGCAAATATGAAACTTTTATAAAGCTGGGAAAGGTTACACAAGTATCTGTAAAAGTCTTGATGTTCACCAGTCCACGGATTGTCTCTAAATGGAGAAAGTTCAGCACTAATGCTTCTCTTCCGAGCAGTGGGGATCCTTTAAAGATAATTGCAACGACACAATGAAGAATGCTCAATGAGGTTAAAAAAAAAAAAAGCATGTCAGCTGAAGAGTTACATAAATCTCTGTTGATAAATATACAAAATATAAATCATTCTAGAAGAGTGCGGTTCGTAGGAGAATGCCAAAGAGGAACCTGCCGCCATCTAAAAGCACGACTGGCAAAAATATTCTGTGGACAGAAGAAACCGGAGTTGAATTATTCGAGGGGAATACGCAATGCCGTGTGTGGATGAAAATGGCACACCAACATCAACTATAAAGCACGGTGGAGGGAGTGAGCTTCACGATACGGGCGTGCTTTGCTACTTCAGGCCCTGGTAAACTTGCTATTATCAATTTTAAATATTAATTCGCAAGAACCTACAAATTCAATTTTTTATTATTCTTGTGATTATCAGACTACATTTTCTGACAAATTTATGCAGTAATTCCAAAGGCTTCACATATGTTTTTGCAAATTATTCGCTCGCCTGCCTCTGAACTTAAAAAGCATCCAACCGTTACTCCGTAGTGTTTAATACGATGTCGATCCAACTTTTGCAGCTTTAACAGCTTCATCTCTTCTGGGAAGACTTTCCGCCACTTTTGAAATATATTTATGGATTTTCTTTTTCTCCCCGTTCTTCCAGAAGCACATTTGCGAGTTCACACACACCGCCCTCAGCCTCCGCTGTAATTCATCCCAAAAGTGTTATATCGGGACGAGTTCAAGACTTCTGTGAAGGCCACTCAAGTTCATCCACAGCAAACACTCTCATTCGTGTCTTTATGGACCGTGCTTCGTGAGCCGTTGAGACAAGCCATCTTCAAACTTTTCTCCATAGGTGGGTGCATGAGATTGTACAAAAATATTGGCCCCTTAGTGCCAGTGAAAAAACTCTTAATGCTGTAGCATATCAAGAGATTTTATTTAGGACTCAGCAGTACTTGGAAGAGTACATTCTCTGGTGTGTGGGACTTTGGGGAAGGTTACACAAGTAAAGAAAAACAATTGATAAATAAGACAACTTAGTTGTAATTAGGAGGGTAACAAAATTAAACTTGGCTTCTGTTATAGTTTTTTTTTTTTAAATGTAAGCAAAAAAACATGCACAAGTCATTGAATATTCCGGCTCAGCCACATTTATACGTAATGTGTGTTTTTTTTTTTAAACATCTCTCAATTGGTTGAACTCGCTGTTACAATATCCACGATAAGCATCATTGTGCTTGTTAGAAAATGGAATTACTGTTTTCTCAAACTCTTCAAAGATGACTTTGATTATTATGGCCAAGGCGCGCATTTGTCAAATTAAAATCGAACGGCACACCGCCAAACAACGATGTCACAAAAAGTATGAATACTGATGTAATGATGAATCGGCTCAATCTTCTCACTAATTTGCTTACTCGGTGTTAAATGTTGTATGAATGGCTACGTGGATGCACAGCTTGATTGCAACATCTTCCAACTAATGGATTTACGTAGTTGGTCTGACACTTACTATATGAGATAAATAAACCGAGATATAGTTATAATTCATAAATCACACTTTTTGGACATATTAAGCAAAATTGGATCATTTCCTTTCGCACTCCAGATAATCTGTCCCCACACTGTTGTGCTGCGGCACCAACCTGCATTAGAATGATGCTCATCACATCGTTTCACCGTTGAGCCACCAGATGGGAGCATCATACCAAAAAGACTGTGTGGTTTTCCTCTGATATAATTGGAAGATTTTTCAGGCAAATAGTCATACTTGCCCATCAATTTAAACATATGTTTGTCTAATATGATTATTGAATTTTGTATAAAGTAAGTAAATTAAAAAATACATGCACAAGTTCTCGGTTTGCAGAGGACAGTCAGTTTTTACTTTGGACAGCAACAACACAACCCATATATTGGAACATCCTTAGTAAAGTCATATTTTGAGTAAGAATTTTCCTTAAAAAAACAATTGTAGTCAACAAATAAATGTTTGTTTATTGAGCGCAATTTGTAAACACAAAAAGTCATGTGTAGCATATAATAAACCAAGGATCCACTGTGCACATCGATGGCACACAGTACATTTTTTGTCTGCATTTGCCAATCTGCCAAGGTGGCTATATAACCAATTAGTATAAACATTCATCCATCAATCAATTTTCTTTAGACTGGTTATTCTCAAAATGTGGCTGACAGGCTCCCTTTCGTGGTATTCAATACATTGTTAAGTATACAGTTCAGTTGTATTTAAATTTTCAGTACAACTCACTTGCATAAAATCATTTAAATTGAATCACTATGTCAGTTTCTTACATCATTTTCCACCGAGGTACAGTACGTTGTATATTAGGTGGGGTAGTCTGTAGTTAATTTAGCCGAAACATAATGTCGATCCTGTTAGCTAACATCAGCGGTAGTTTAGCTAGCTAGCTTTGCCCAACTGGATTGAAGACTAAGGCTGCAAAGACAACCGTTTCCTGTCTAAAACTTGTTTTGTTGGGCCTAACTTAAACTATACAGTGTCCTAATTTGTTTACATTACAAAATAGTCACTTACGAGCATATAATCTTACGATGCTGGCATTTGAACCACTTCCTACTCTTCTGAATTAATTAGCCGTTTAATCAGTGAGCATTTTAACGACTCTACATCTGAATTTCCTCCATGTTTATATTTGAATCAATTTACCTCTGTTAGGTTCCCCTTTCAAGTAGTTTACCTCATGTAGCATCTTCACGTTTTGACTGGCATGTCACACATTTAAACTACAATGTTTGAAAGGCTAAAATCATCATGCAAGCCATTGACCGTGTTTTTTCAATCGTTCCGCTTTGGTCAAATAACATGGAATGGTTTGTTCCTTATGGTGCCATTGAATGTTCTGTCTTTTGCTACCCGCAAGTATGTCTGACATCATGGTGAAATGTCTTATTACTAGTATAATGAAACGGGGCACTCATAAATGTGGACTTAAGAAAGCTAAACATAACTTCGGATGGAATTGAAAAAAACATTTGTTAAAATGTATTCATGGAGGGGAAATGCAAAGACTGCCAATGTGGGGAAAGAAGGGTTCAAAAACAAATAGACTTGAACTAACGCACACTGTGATGTCATATAAAGGAGACGTAGGAGGAAATATAGCTACCAAAAAAAACTACAAGACTGCTTGGGTGGAAAAAGGTCCTCAAAGCTGCAGCTCAGTGCCAGCTCACATGAGCATTGTGACCGAGAAAACATGAAGATCATAACGCTTTTCGGCCCTCCTAAATGGTTTTAATACGCCCAAGGCGCCAAGTCACTTGACCTGCATGAGACCTGCTGCTCGGAGGCTTTCTGCTTGACTGAGCAGACTTTTTGGCCCATGTCAGTCCAAGTGATAGTCAAGACCTGAAGAACCAATCCACAAGTGTCTCCGTTACTGCCAAAGCATTTCAATCCAAAATATCATGTTTGTCCACATGTCCATCCTTCTGCATATTTTCTTTTTGTCTCTTGAAAAAAATCACGATGAGGGACTATCCTCCAAAATAAAAATAAAAATGTTATACTTTAAAATTGATTCTCAAATCAAAATATCGATCAGTCACTTAATTGAGCGCTCGTGTTTAGTATATAATTGATAGGAACGCAGTGGACGGTAACAACTATTGAGATGTCAAAATGATCCACAGTTGGTGGGCGCTAGTTTTTCTTCCACTTGGGGAAGTGCTTAATGAGTTAGCGCCGTGGCACCCCACGGCGCTCACTCATTCAGTCTCAGTCTGACTCTGTACGATGACATTTTGGCAGAGGAGTCACGTGTGGCGTTATTTCAGCTACAAACAGCCAAGATGCGGTTTGTGATGTTTGTGGAAAAAATGTCAGGAGTTGTGGCAACACAACAGATCTTGTGAAAGACACAACACGGCGTACATTATACCTCCCCTGGTGGCCAATGCGCACAAACTAGAAGGAGCGCCACAATGCCGAATGGCTAAATGCAGAATTTTGCACAAGCTGTTTGTTGCATTCAATGAAAGCAGAATTGACAACATTCCGTTTTTATACAATGCATTTTTTTCTTTTTAAAAAGACATTACAGAAATGTATTGTGCTTTTCGTGAGCAGTAACGGCTTAAAAGCATTTTCATTCATTTCAATGAGGAAAGTTGATTTGAGATATGAATGATTTGAGTAATGAGTGTGAATTAATTCAATTCAAGTAAAAGTTCTACTCTATATTGTATTTTGATTGTGTCAGGGAGGTTAAATATGGACCGAACCGCCACATGCACCATCTTGTTAATTTTTTGGGGTGGTTCTGCTCTGCACAACTCAATTACTGTCAATGCTTGACCAAATTTGGGTTATTTTTTATGCAACCCACCTTTTTTCCATGTGTTGGCCATCCACTGCATTCAGGGTTTGAGTTCCAATCCCCGTGTCCGACGTTAGCGATGTTACCCACTGAGCCTCCCAGCAGCCAACCGCATTTCATAAGAATGTTTCATTCAATTTAACTTCAGTAAACGTAACTTCAAAATGGCACCCAGATTCATCCCAAACTACTGGCCCAAAACAATTAACCTGACCTTTGGGTCAAAGTAACCCAATCTGCTCAAAATCAAATTCACTCCTACCCAGCGAGTGGGTTTATGAAAACAGTGAGTGGGAATGTAAGTACGACCGGAAGTCGCTCAGTATATGTGCCCTGGGTTTATTGGCGACCATTCCGGGGTTAGTCCGACTTTGCCCCGAAGCAGCAGCGTTGGGTTACGACTCCTTGTGACAGTATGTGACAATTAGATGTAGTGGAGCAGTTGATCTTTTCTATATGCATTTGAAAATGAAAATTAAATGATTAAAATTGTTCTGTTGGGTCAATATAATTCAGGCATGTTTTGTTTTTCACATATCTAGTTATGAAGTGTGATGTTCCTATATGCCCCCCCCCCCCCCAGTGGTGCTGATGATTTGTGGCCCCCTCTATCATTTAATTTCCCCATTCCTGGTTTTGAACATCCCCCAAATCCCAGTGGTAGTCCGACATGACGCAATGGCTGCCTTGTTTGATTTATTTGAGCTTTTATAGGAGGCTCATGATAATTACAGAGGGTGGCATGTATTCATACTTTCACTCATCCAGACACGGAGCAAGCCGCTTAACATGTCATCACTTTGTTCAAGAAATATGTAGAGTTTACATTGTGAGCCGGTGTTTAGTGCCAATCAACGCTGAGGCACAAAGCCAACATGACGAGCTCAGGCGATTAACGCAAGTGGAACGTCAGCGACTGCCAACGTGTGAGATGCGTAGCGACAACACGTTTTGGAAAAGGGTCTCACAGGTGGGGCCCCCCTGCGTTTACACGTTTATGTTCACTTCATACTTTGGCAGGCATCACGCTGCAGGCATGTCTCTGCGGTGAGTCATGCTGCGAGACGAGCGTGGTGCCAAATGGGGGTGGGGCATCGACTTTAGCGCCGCCATGCTCGGCGTGACGCAGGGAGCGTGATGCGACACGTTTGCGGCCATCGAGCACATGGCTGATGGCACTGTCTCATTCGTGGAGTTGGATGTTGAGTTTTTCAGAATACTCCAGCTTCCTCCCACATTCCAAAAACATGCATGGTATGTTCTTGAATACACTAAGTTGTCTCTATGTGAGTGGAGATGGTTGCTTGGTCGTTGACACACTCGGGTGGTTCATTTGGACTTTAGCGAGAACATGAAATAGCAGCCGGAGAACATCAGAGCAGTTTTTCTTGTCGATGAGTTATTGAATGGCTGTTGGCACAACCAGTCTGTTTCTCTCTCTCATGTCCAGTCAGCCCATTCAGCGGCTCCTGGAAGCTCATCCAAGACTCAAAAGCAACAAACATGGAACCAGATGCTGAGTCCTTGTGTCTGGCCTCCAAGTGGTCCCAGTTTGTTTCAACGCTGTACAGTCTGGAGTGAGTTTGCAAAATAGTTCATTTAACCCACATCACAATATTAGCATGATATAGTAAAGTAGTGCTTTGGGGGCGGGGCTTAACAATGCTTAAGGGGGCGAGTGTGACTATGAGGAAAAGTTTTTTTTTTTCCGGCGTACTACAATAAGTGTAATTGCACATACACTCCAGTAGTTGGCAGTGGTGCTCTCATTGCTCATTATGTGCAGTATTAACTTTACAGTGTAGGTTTGTTTCGCAACGAAAATGCTATTATGTATCGTTGCGGCGGAGAGTGGGTGGTGGGGTGGGGGCACAAATTATTTTCTTCTTGCTGGGGGGGCGTGACAGAAATGAATTGAGAAGCACTGCAGTAAAGCCTCTAAGGTAGAAGTGGACAAACTTTTTTTTGGTCAGGGCTCCCTCAATGGCCACATTTGATTGATAGGCAAGGTAAAAAGTAAAGATGTGCATGTAGAATGTCTAAGATAATTTTGTTAAAAAAATAAAACAATAATTTGTCTTCAATTTTTTTGTTATAGTCTAAAGAATTAAATGAATTCAATATATAACCACTAAAAATGTTAAATGTACACAAATTATACGAATATTTTGTAATCTATTATTGACAGTTTTTACATACACAGTTTGAAACACTATCAAGCAGCAGCACTATTCCTCAGAAACAGCCACAGCACCACAAGTGCGATCATGTTAGGGCCAAAAGGTAAGCAGAGTCTCAGTGAATTTTGCTGAATGCACAGTTGTCTAAAAGCCTCTTCATACTCCCACATACGCGTGGGCGACAACGTGCCGCATTGCATCACGTGGCCGACGCGTTGTGCTGCGACATGTCTGCAACAAATGCCGCGCGCACGTCTGAAATTGTTGCTCAACTTGGGATGCGGTGCGCATTCTCTTTCATGATTGGTCCGTTTTGGTTTTGCCACATGCTGCCATCACCGACAATTTTTCCCGGCTTGGTTATTTAAGAGTAATTTATTTGTCACCGCGGAGGAAAAGCATCAAAGAAGATACAGAAAACTCAATATTTTCATGAGCTGGCTCCGCCCACTGGCCGGTGCTTGCATGATGTCACTGGCCCAACGGGGTCGTCTTCGGACTTTGAATGAGGCGATGACAAGGTGTTGGTAAGTGTTGGTTGCTCATTTCATAGTTTAATTAAAGGAGAAACGAAATGAAGGGAAACCCTGACGCACACCGCACAGCCAGAAAGTCAGAGGTGTATCTTCCTTCTTCATGATTTCAGATTCGCGCTGGCCCCGCCTGGAGTTTTTTCCAAAGATGTCTACATTAAATGAGATCGAGGAGCGTTGCCTCATATCTCCACTTTTTTTGCACCGTCTCGCTACTCTGTGCACATGCGTGTCACATCACAGAGGCGTTGCGTTCACATTGAAACGTGGCTCTGTTGTAGTCATAGCTGTGGTGAGGTATATTTAACACATTCAATACCACTGACGGATAAATACGTCAAAATCAATTTTTTTTTTTTACTGGGCTGATTGTGAATGAGTTAATTTTGCATCTAGTGTATGAAGTGCTGCCTTCTCGAGTGAAAATGCTTGAATTTTCCTTTGGGGCACTTGGTTTGATTTCAAACTCTGGGCTATGCTCCTGCAAGTTGAGGACGTTTGCTTTTGTGTCCAGTACTTGTGCTCCACCCCTGGTTGTCATGGTAACAATATATATACTTGTCATTTGCCCAGCAGTATATGTGACGAGAGTATCCAGTGGATGAAAATGGGGCCTCTCAATTTCAGCATTTTATCTTATTTGCTTTTATGTGTTAATTTCATTTTATACCTTTTTTTTACAGCCCAGATTTGTCAGTCAAGACAATGCTGTGTCATTCTATTGAAGCATGCTTGTGTTGCCTTTGATTCCAGGCCAAGGCCGTGATCCAAAGGAGCTATTAATAACATGTGTTTGTTCATGAACCGCAGCGTCGTGTCCAAGATAAAGCAAGGATACGAGGAGAGAGGCCAACTTGGGAGAAAAGGGAGGAAGAAAAGGACGTGTCGGGATAAGCGAGCGAAGGCGTTCTTAGACAGACTGTCTGGCTGCAGAGGGGTCTCCAAGCACTCGGCGTCATGTGATTCTGGGGTCAGAGGTCATCCCCCAAAGATGGATATCGAGCCGAGCCTTGTCTGCTTTGCAAAAGACGGAGAGTTTTTCTTCCCCGTCCTGCTCCAAGAAAATTGGTTTCCCACTCAGTCTCCGTTGCTTTTACCAAATTGTTTTTATTTGCGAGATCTCTTCCAGATAATGTTGAGCATTTACAAACAGTTTGGATTGTTTGGATTGAGAATCAGTATGCACTGTAGATCTACCACCATCTTCCTTTTGGGAAAATTAATTCCCAGTCCAAGCTGGAGAGGTACAATTGTGGAGCATATGCACACAAATTTGTTGCTGTCTCTGGTCCTGTTGCACCGGATATGGGTGACTTAAATGATGCAGGGTGCCACGATTTTACATCAGCACTACTTGAAGGCCGCATAGGATAATGCATTTTTTAACCATGATCTGTGACAAAAAAGTCATTTGTTTTTATTTATTGAAATAACATACATCACAGTATCTTAATATATTCCATGCTCAATTTGGGTATAAATGATCCAGCCTTCAACAGATAAGGGTTTGAACATTAAATAAAAGTAATCACATGCTGCAAAGTGCTCTAGTGAGAGAGAGAATTATCATTCAAGGATGACACTAATCTGCTAAACAACAAACAAACCGTAAACCCGTTTTTTTTTGTTTTTTTTTCAATTTTCACCAAAATCAACTCACTCTGTTTTTTTATTCAGTTGCTATGTTTGTCCTGCATATCATTCCAAGTCCCCAAATTATTCAATTGTAGCATAGGGCAGTATAAGACCCGTTGCAAGTGGACATGTCTGCCATCTAGTGGTGCATGGTGATATGACAACTTAAAACTATAACGTGAACCCCTACAGGGACAAGGCTAACTTGTGAATAGGGAAAATCCACCTATAATTGACACCCACTAAATCCAAAATTAACTCGTATTTTTTTTAAACCTCAAAATTCGTAACTAGAGGCTCCATTGTACAGTAAATACATTGAACAGACACTACACAGATGTTTCACCTTTATTAAAATAGTCTCCCGAGACATCTTACATCATGCACTAAGGGTATATTTACTTGACAAAAATAAAAACACGAAAACACTTTTTCTTTTTAAAGGTTTCCCTGACCAACAGGGAGCAATTTTCAAAATGATCCATAAAGTCGTTCCAAAATGAGGGAAAGCACAGAAACATGCCAGGCCAGAATTTCGTAACGTCACTTCAGAAAGGAGTCAGTCACACAGTCACTTTCAACACACCTAAATGTGTGTGTTTATTCCCAGGAGTCCCAGGGCACTTCACCCGTGTTCTCCAGCCCCCACCCCAATCCTCGATGATCACCTGGAGAAAAGATAATGGGGGATAGTTGCCCTTATTAGTGATAATGGTGCTATTTAAGTTGTTACCATGGAGGGGACTGACCTGTCCCACACTTTATGGCAGACATTTTTTTTTTTTGTCTGCTGCACAAAGTCTCTGGAGAACTTTCAGTTTAATATACAGTCTGGCGACCAATCCCTGAAACATAATTATCACATTCATTGCTAAATATAATCATTTTAAAAATAATTGTCAACATTTTTTGGCCTACTTTCCATTGAGCTTTGGTGCATATTACTCTCAATGTTAAAAAGTCAGATGTTATGAAACATTTTACTTCTGCTAATCATTGCCTTCTTTCGGAAGAAGCCCTTTGGCCAACTAATCTTAATTTTTTTTCTTTTATGACTTGGAATTTTCTTGGCAAAAACCTCTGAAAGACTGGACTTGTTTTAGGCTTGGCTTTGACTTGAACTTCATGACTTGAAAAGGCATTCGTTTGAGTATTTGGTATAAGTACACAGTAATAAGCATAAGCTAAGCATTTGTAAATACTAAAGTCATCATTTATAAATCATGTTTCTGATATGAATAATCATTTGCATTTAGTTTGTAAATACCTTATTTATATGACATCATTCAAAGTGTTTTCATTTGTCATCGACAAAAATGGGATCGACAGAACAAAGGTAATGCTGAGATTCGCATCACATTAAAAATTGTAAAATCATTGAAAATTAATACTGTTTTCTGTAGTTGGATCAGAAAAAGAAAACATTTTATATTAAGATACTTTCAAACTATATGCAAACGATTATTCGTATGAGAAACATACTTTACAAATGATGACGACAATATTGACAAATGCTTGGCCAATGCATATTAGAGTGTAATTATTACAACGTGTCACAGAATATTTAGTTTCGAATACAATGTGTATTTTATAGGACACTTATTTATAAAAATTGTCAGCCCACGACCCCCTAATCACCCCCCCCTCCAAAAAAAAACGTTTGTGCATGACGCCGCCGCCGTAGAGATGCTAACGGCAGAGGTTTATTGGCTAATTTACAATTCAGATCCACTTACCTTATTATGGCCTGAATATGACCTTATTTGTCTACTTCTTCTTCTTCTTGTTATTATTATTATTATTATTATTTCTTCTCAAACGTACCCAATGCAATTAAGTAAGCACTGTTGGTGTTTAAGGGATTGCAGTATTTGCTCATTTCACGAGAAGGTTCAGCACACACCATTTCGTGGGCCGGTATAAAATCAACCATTGCTAATCGAACCCTTTTTTTTTTAATTTGACATCCCCCGCCACCCGCCCCAAAAATGGGCATCCTAGGCATGTAGTTTTCGGAGGGAATCGCAATTTCTAGATTTTAGATGTTCTTGTTTCCATGAGAAAAGTGCGACTGCTGATATAATAAATGAGTCTAAGTGTGCAATTGTCTTTAATTATGACAACAATTTAAGGGAGATCCACATTCCTGGGCCTCTTATGATTTTGCTGCTATGTGTCTTGGAGCCTGCTGAGACCATTAACACGATACCAATCTGACCAGTGGCTCCAGTCCGGGGCCCCCCTGCGGGCTCCTGAATGCAACCATCGGGACAAACAATCAATACCAGTGACAGATCCCCGTCAGAGAGCGTGTAATTACAGTGTTGCGAAGGATAGTGTGTCATTCTGTTCGAGATGTGCGCGGCTGACGACCCAAACGCAGGGAAGCAGTGAGGCAAGGGAGCGTTGCAGTCGAGAACACGAACTTTAACCTCAAAAGAACAAAAAGGCAAGAAAACATGGTGAGATGAAAAACATTCAATTAACATTAACATTTTATTTTATTTTATTTTATTTTTTTAAGTAACCCTCGCAACCCTTGCTTTCGGTCCCACAGACCGCAATGACATTCTCCCATATATTTTTTTTAAACTTTATTTAGCCGTGTGTCTGCTTGTGTGGCGCTTGCATGTGACAGTAAGTACAGTAGCACCTGACGCCAAAAGTTCACTTCATCTACGGCGAAGGAGAAAAACGGACAACTGACATTCTGGGTTGACTTAAGATTTTGGCGGGCCCGTTCCTTAACAAATGTCAAATGATGGACCGGTGAAAAATAACTGACACACCCACCACTGCTGTTACCGATGTAAATTCTTTTTTTAATGGTGGTCCTGAAATAGCAGTGGCAAATTGTAATCAAGCGATAACGGAAGCATAGTCGAAATAATGATGACGGCGTGATGGACCAACAATGATGAACAGGTGGCCTGACCGCTAACGTATGACAGATTGACAACATTTTTTGCACTTTTTGTCCAATTAAATTAAAAATGCTTTGAAAGTTTTATGATTGAAAAATGTCTGGAATGGATTAATTAATTAATGAATGGATTTCTTTTGACTGCACAACTGATTGACACCCTGGATATGGAAAGTATTGTGTTGGACTTCCGAGATTTCACTGAGTAAGTCTTGTTGCTCCCTTTTATTTTTTTCCATCTCCTCAACCTGGAGGAAGAAAACAATATCATAGCAACCGCTCTGTGTAGTCCCAGGTCTGTATCAGCAGGACGTGGACCGCCAATGGCTGTGTTTGGAGTAACCAACAGCAGCGACGAAAAAAATCTAAGGCATGCTAAAGACATAATATACAGGAGCCTGGCATCCTTTGCGCGCAGTCTGAGTGTCTGATCCTCTCTGCAGGTCGCCATGTTTGGAAGTGCTGACAAACCCAGAGGGAAGAAAGAATCAGCAGCGTCCAGGCGCAATGGCTGGCCCTCTCCCAGAATCTCTCACACTCTTCACATTCATTCCTACTATGGTCTCTCATCCAAACTGTGTTTTGGTGATATGTGTTTAGAGTAAAGTGAAACACTCAATAACCCGGTTATGTGCTTTGGTCTTCATGCTTTATTTGGATTTTTTGGGAATCAAGAAGGCGACACAGTGGATGACTGGTTAGCACGATGGCCTCATAGTTCAGAGGTGCAGCCCGTGTGGAGTTTGCATGCTTGCCCCGTACCTGCGTGGGTTTTCTCCCGGTACTCCAGTTTCCTCTCACATTCCAAAGACTTATATGATAGGTTGATTGACCATTCTAAATTGTCCTAAGGTGTGAGTGTGAGTGTCAAAGGTTATTTAACTGTACGTGTCCGATAATAAGGGCTGAAAGCACAGTTTAGATTTAGGCTTTAGGTGTAAGGTTAGGTTTAGGGTAAGGGTCACGGTTAGGGTTAGTGGTAGGGTTAGTGTTAGGTTTAGTGTTAAGGCTAGGGTTAGGGTTAGGGTTAGGGTTAAGGTTAGGGGTACGGTTAGGGCTAGGGTTAGGGGTAGGGGTAGGGGTAGGGTTAGTGTTAGGTTTAGTGTTAAGGCTAGGGTTAGGGTTAGGGTTAGGGGTTAGGGTTAGGGTTAGGGTTAGGGTTAGGGTTAGGGTTAGGGGTTAGGGTTAGGGTTAGGGTTAGGGTTAGGGTTAGGGGTTAGGGTTAGGGTTAGGGTTTAGGGTTTAGGGTTAGGGTTAGGGTTAGGGTTAGGGTTAGGGTTAGGGGCAGGGTTAGGGTTTGGGTTAGGGTTTGGGGCATGGTTAGGGCTAGGGTTAGGGTTAGGGTTATAGGGTTAGGTTTAGGGGTAGGGTTAGGGTTAGGGTTAGGGTTAGGGTTAGGATAAGGGTTAGGGTTGGGGCAGGGTTGGGTTGGGTTGGGTTAGAGTTAGGGTAGGGTCGGGTTAGGGTTATGGTTACGGTTAGGGTTAGGGTTAGGGGTTAGGGTTAGGGTTAGGGTTAGGGGTTAGGGTTAGGGTTAGGGTTAGGGTTAGGGGTTAGGGTTAGGGTTAGGGTTAGGGTTAGGGTTTAGGGTTTAGGGTTAGGGTTAGGGTTAGGGGCAGGGTTAGGGGCAGGGTTGGGTTGGGTTGGGTTAGAGTTAGGGTAGGGTCGGGTTAGGGTTATGGTTACGGTTAGGGTTAGGGTTAGGGGTTAGGGTTATGGTTACGGTTAGGGTTAGGGTTAGGGTTAGGGTTAGGGGTTAGGGTTAGGGTTAGGGTTAGGGTTAGGGTTTAGGGTTTAGGGTTAGGGTTAGGGTTAGGGGCAGGGTTAGGGGCAGGGTTAGGGTTAGGGGCAGGGTAGATTTGGGTTAGGGGTAGGTATAGGGTTAGGGTAGGGGTAGTGTTAGGGGTAGAGTTCGGGTTAGGGTTTGGGTTAGGGTTAGGGCTAGGGTTAGGGTTAGGGTTAGGGGTATGGTTAGGGTTAGGGTTAGGGTTAGGGGAAGGGTTAGGGTTTGGGTTAGGGTTTGGGGCATGGTTAGGGCTAGGGTTAGGGTTAGGGTTATAGGGTTAGGTTTAGGGGTAGGGTTAGGGTTAGGGTTAGGGTTAGGATAAGGGTTAGGGTTGGGGCAGGGTTGGGTTGGGTTGGGTTAGAGTTAGGGTAGGGTCGGGTTAGGGTTATGGTTACGGTTAGGGTTAGGGTTAGGGGTTAGGGTTAGGGTTAGGGTTAGGGTTAGGGTTAGGGTTAGGGGTTAGGGTTAGGGTTAGGGTTAGGGTTAGGGTTTAGGGTTTAGGGTTAGGGTTAGGGTTAGGGGCAGGGTTAGGGGCAGGGTTAGGGTTAGGGGCAGGGTAGATTTGGGTTAGGGGTAGGTATAGGGTTAGGGTAGGGGTAGTGTTAGGGGTAGAGTTCGGGTTAGGGTTTGGGTTAGGGTTAGGGCTAGGGTTAGGGTTAGGGTTAGGGGTATGGTTAGGGTTAGGGGAAGGGTTAGGGTTTGGGTTAGGGTTTGGGGCATGGTTAGGGCTAGGGTTAGGGTTAGGGTTATAGGGTTAGGTTTAGGGGTAGGGTTAGGGTTAGGGTTAGGGTTGGGGCAGGGTTGGGTTGGGTTGGGTTAGAGTTAGGGTAGGGTCGGGTTAGGGTTATGGTTACGGTTAGGGTTAGGGTTAGGGTTAGGGTTAGCTCCAAACTAGGGCTTTATAGCACAGTTAGGGTTCCCAGCTTTTTTACTAAACCAAAAAAACGCACATTTCTTCTGAGTTGGTTCCCCTTTATATTTGTCAGTAGGGAATTCCAGAGCACTGGAACCTGAAAAGAAAATGCTCCAGAACCTGCAGACTTCTTTTTGGCGAGTGATCACTAAAAGACTACCATTTTGTCAACGAGGGTTTTGGAATGGAACATATGGTACCACTCGGTCAACGAGATATGTTATAGGTAATTAGCAAACCCTTGAAATCACTTCTCAAGTGGACCGAGAGCCAATGCAATTTTCACATTTTGTACGAGCTAATGACTTTTATTACTTGACATGGGGAGTCCAGACAACAAAACGCACAAATCATCATTTCTGCGTCACCAGTTTATAAAATTAGACAATTTTTAGCAGTATTTCACAAGTGAACAAATACTCAGTTCAGGTAATATTCTTAATGTCAATTTGAAAAGTCAAATAAAACACCAAGATCTTTTCTTGTATCACTTTGGGCAATAGTACATTCATCAAGACATCCATTGTTTAATCTCAGTTTTCACCAATTAGATGTATTTTTTTTTAAAATCCAGCAGCATATATAATTGGGTACCATCAGCATAACAGAGAAAAATAATGTTATATTTACGTATAATACCACCAAACGAAAGCATGCAGATGCTAAACAATAGAGGTCCAAGTACCGATCCCTGCGGAACTTCTCATGTAACTCAGAAAAACTCCGGAGTCTCATTGCCATGAATTACACCAGGTGTGGGCAAACTACGGCCCGGCGGCCACATGCGGCCCGTTAAACGTTTTAATCCGGCCCGCCTAACTTCAATGAAATTACACGAATAAACCTTGTTAATGTTTTATTTTCTAAATACTGTGGTTTTTCAAAGACATATATATTGTTGTAATGCTTTTGATCACTTTTATCTAAAATTAAATTTATTTTTTTTCTCCGATGAGGTGAGGTTACCAAAACACTCCATCCATGTGCTCCTGGTCCGGCCCCTCTGTCAAATTTTAGAACCCATTGAGGCCCGTCAATCAAAAAGTTTGCACACCCCTGATTTACACACAGCGTCTTCACTGAGAGGTAAGAATCAAACCAAGAAACGGCTGATCGTATGACCAACGTTTTTTTTTTTTCTATTAAGTTTTGAGTGACGAATCAATGGCAGGTAATTTCAAGTAAAATACTTACGCCTACAATTCGAAAGACCTGGCACTGACTAATTGATTGATGTGACGACCTTAAACAATCCTTTCTGTGAAAACAATCCCAATAGGTTTAACGATCAGTATTGACGTCATCCTAATTTCTGTCAAATGAGCGATTTTTCTGCGATAAACAATCCCGCTACGTGCTGTCTCCATGACAATCCCAATTTAGTTCCAGTGTGGATTCTTCCCGAGGTGTGAGACATGCGCTTGACGCCATCAGCCGGCAGGTCGCAGAGGTGGAGGAATGTGCTAATCAAAGCCTCGTTAATGCTGTGCACACACACACACACACACACACACACACACACGCCAACACACATTCGCAAACACGCGCACACACACCTTAGAGATTGACAATGGAGCCCATTCATGCGCGGAGAGACTTGACTCTGGAGGGAAGCACAAGCAAGAGTGTCTCTCAGCATTTGGACACATGTAATTGCCATCACTCAGCCTGTCTGATGCTGATAATGGCGCGATGGGAAATTCCTGTCAGAGCGCTTTCGCAAGCCTATTTTATTTTTTTTTGGCAAGCTCCGTGTTCCACTGCGGGGCAGTCAAATGCGTTATGGCATGCACGCATAGCTGTCATTAAGCACAATTTGGAAAAAACACACACACACAGCATTGAGACAATTAAAACTCACAAGGCAGTTTGTGTGTATGTTATTCCTTTTGGCGTCTGAGCGGGAGCATGTCTGTCAATTGGACATGTTGACGGACAGTCTCCACCCTCTTCTGTATTTTTAGTGCACTTTGAAATGACATGAAACTGAAGAGGAGTAAAAACATGCAAAGTGGGTCTCGCCTGAGCTGGCGCGACGTTCCTGTGGTTGGTGCTCAGGTCCAAATTTTGTGCGCTTGGCGGTTTGCTAACATGCCCTTTTTATTACATTTGACGAGATTAATGGCTACAAATCCTTTTTTTTTTAAAGGGATAAAATACTCATATTAAACCTCACTTTGGTATAAAGTGGAATGAAGCAATGGGACGAAAAAAGATTTGGTAGCTGTGGATGAGTGTTTTAAATTTAACGGAGGGCCTCCGAGCTTGATGCCACCAATGTATACCAAACGTTTCCTTGACATGAAGAACACCAGAACATTGTAATGTATTGCAATATTACTTTAAAAAGACAGCTTATAACATCACACAAAGCAATATATCACTTTTTATAAACGTCATTTCAAGATGATGAAGATGATTTTGGTACAAAATGTTCAGACAGTAACAATGGCTGATTAAAGGTAGGGGCAGCACGGTGATCGACTGGTTAGCATGCCCGAGTTTGGTTAAGGCTCCGGCATTTCTGTGTGGAGTTTCCATGGTCTCCCTGTGCCTGCGTGGGTTTTCTCCGGGTACTCCGGTTTCCTCCCACATTCCAAAAACATGCATGGTAGGTCTCATTGTCCCTAGGTGTGATTCTTTACTGATTCCAAAATGTGGAAAAAAACCAAACATTGATATCAGAATAATATTCCAGCATGAACTAAATTAAGTATACCCTAAATTACCTTAATATCAAAATAAGGTGGTTCTTTTAATGTATAAAACCTTCAATGTAAACAAAACCTTTTGATAAAGTCCTTCACATATCTGAACACATAGCTGTCTCTTTTGTGGAACCAAAAAAGTTAACTAAATTTGTATATTTTCTGATTAAATTAGCTGTGATTTTTCTGTATAAATGCTGCCAAAGGCTTACATATTCTTCTTCTTCTTTTTTTTTAAACAGTTGGTCTACATAGTCTGGTATCATGACACTTCACTGCGTGTTCTCAATGGACCTCACGCGAAAATGTACATATGCAATAGAAAGTGTTTTATTGAGTATGAGGAAATTTATGATCGAGCTTTGCAAGTCACACCTTTTTGGTCTGTTGAACGCTGTGGATTCATTCAGGTTTGTTGCCATTTGTGATGATGGTTAACCCTAACCCTAACCTCTGACCCCTGACCCTGACCCTAACCCCAACACTATTCCCCTACCCCTAATCCCCTAACTCCCCATAACCCTTAACACCCTAACCCTAACCCTCTAACCCCAACCGCCCAACCCTTACCCTACCCCTAATCCCTAAACCCAACCGTCATCCCCTAACCCCACCTAACCCCCAACCCTGACCCTAAACCCCCAACCCTAACCCACCCCCTCTTAAACCTACCCCCCCTAATCATGGATTTGTGAGCGCACCAGTTGTTACTCCATGGATATTTCTCATCGGGAAAATTGAGTTCTCGTAGTGTCTTCAAATGATTTGTGTTTGACTGGAAGAAGTTCCACAAAACCAAACCGGGATGACACAAATGCATGATGGTTATTATTACCAGTACAAAGTGATGAGTTCAGTTTCATCCAATTCAAACATAGTCGTGCAGTTACATGTTGTACAATAGAGTAAAAAGAGATCATTTTATTGCTGCAGAAATCTAACAGTCAGATAGAACAAGATTGATACATTTTCTCCAACATAAATATTATAAAGTACAATCCTAAACAATTTTTTTTTCAGTTATGATAAATTACAAATAAATGGCAGGAATATAATAGGGCAGTCATCGATATACAGCATATAATGACACAAATGGGCCGGATCGAATAAATCGTTACCATGACAACCACACAGTTGGATGTTGTCGCCATGTTATCATCAGTCACAATTAATATCAATAAAACATGAGATTAAATTGTTGAGAAAATGAACTAAAAACACGGTATGACTCATATATACACAAAGACACTACTTGATGTTTTTTCTATGTTCTATGTGGGGTGAATGACGTAGAGTGCAAGCATGACAAGGACATGTTGCACGTTCAGGTCATTTTACTTTGGAAGCAGCACGAGTTTGTCCAAGAAGTGGAGCAGTGAAATAGAAACCACAACTCACTTAACCTCCGCTCCCATCAATCCAGACTTAAGCGCACGCGTCATCGTGATCGTGTCAAAAGTCATCTTGGATCCGCTCGGAATGTCGCCGTGCAATCGTGGTGGCGCTCGTGAGCGGTTCATTTGAGGAAAGCAGACCGCCTCTATGTGACGCTACACGCCGAGGAGCACACCCATGAAGTCGGAGCCGTTCTGTATCGTGACGGAGGCCCCGGCGGCGTTGTCCACAAAGATGGACGTGTACTGGCCGGCCTGCAAGAAGGCAACAAATTGTGGAATGCACGAGTCCATACAGTCAACCTCTGTTAATTGTGTGACAATCTGCAATATAGATTTTAATTGTCATCATTTTACCCCTCCCACATGTTTTGAACTCATTTCAACTTATTATAAAGCACTTAACCTTTGAATACGCTTCATTTTCCATGCACAGACACGCTCTATTTTCATAGACAGGGCGTATGCTGTGTCTTGGCAGAAAATAACAAAACCTTATGCCAGCTCGAACCATGTCTAACACTGGAGGGCAGCTGGCCGAACCCAACGTATTAATTCAGTGTGGTCTCCAAGTGCCCACTCCACGGCTATGTCAAGAATCTGGTGCATGGCAAGCTCCGCACATTTAAAAAGAATGAAAGGAACCGGTTTGATTGGTCATAATTGAAGTCTGCGGCGCCCACAACGGCGCAGACCTCTCTCTCTCAGAGCCGCCGGCCTGCACAATATCCATCATCGAGTCTGGCCTGACTTCATGCAGAGTTATGCCTCGTGACATGCAAGATTTACACTGGTCATGAAAAGTGAGCATATTATGTTCCAGGTGGAATTTGACCGGGATGAAAAATATCAGCATCGTTGGTAACAAATTACGAACTACAGATAGTTTCTGAAAAAATGGAGTGTATTTTTATATTCAACATTGCAGCCAAAAAGGAGTTTAAAGCAAGAGATATTTTCCGATCCTATTAAGAATAATACTAATTGGTTTGCCCCATAGTCAAACAAAGTAAGTCAAAAGCTTGTCCAAAGGAAATCAGCAAATGAAGTTTAAGGTACTACATGGTTCTCACCTGGAGCTCCAGGAGTCCCTGAACACTGACGGTGAAGATCCGACTGTTACTTTCCAAGCCAACAATCATCTCCAATGAGCTGCAAGACAAACATGATTAGACCTTCACATTGGCATAACGACACGGATTTGCGATAAGGCCAAATTAGAGACATCAAGGGTCAGAAGCGTTCTGCAAACTTTGCAAAAAGAAGTTTTGCATGCTGATTTTAGTTTTTTTTATTTAGGTTTAATGGAATGTTGAAAAGAATAAACTCATTCCTATCTTATCCGAGCAAAGCACTGGCTTATGTTGAGAGGAAACAACAATTTTAAGGCAAATCAGTCAAATTCGCCTTCACATCGACCGCCATCAAAAAAAAGTCTTTTTGCACATTCCCTGCATTTTGACGGTGGTGAGACATAATAACGCAACACTCCATCAGGAATAAGCCATGCTCGCAATAGCCGTAATGCAAAATACTTACGTGTATCTGTGGCAGAGTGACTCGATGCAGATTAATACACGGATGTTGTCCCTCGCCTTCAGCTGGGTCTTGCTTCTCTTCACCTCACTGTGATCTGAAAAAAAAGTTTACATTCATTTTCGACAACGGCTTGAAATAAACAAAACAGCATTATTGACATTGCCTTGGTGACCTCAAGGCGGTCGATATAAATTTATTATGTGGACCACCAAAGAAGCCCACACTTAGATTAATGTGAGTTGTGTGAAGTACTTGAAGTAGCACAGTAAAGATCTTCGTCAATTTTTAAGACACAATGTTGCAACCCAGACAAACATTTTTTTTTCTTCAGCATTGGCTTCTGGTCTTTTGTCTTTGTATCTTAAAAATTACAAGTTTGCTGTGGTGGCTTCAAAATCAATTACCCATAGAGGGGGCAAACTATTGCAAGGAAGATCCCATTTTAATGTCCAATACGTAATTTGACGGTTAGCACATTATTATTATCCATTGACTTGGCTTTTTGATTTTTGCCGTCTTTGTTATTTAGCAATTAATTGGATTTAACCAGAGTATTCCCCCCAAAAATCAATCTCATCACATAAACCACAGAAAATGCTTGGGGGAAAAAAAACATGATCTCTAATTTGCAGGAGAGAATATTGGCATTCCCTTTAACATCCCTGCAATTATGACAGGATGCTTTTTGTAATGAAGTCGAAAATTCTAGTTATGAAGCCGCATGGGTGGTCGGCTACTAACTCCCTCGCTGCATCTTACGCGGTTTGTGCTTTTTGATTTACCAATATGGACGTTAGCAGAGAACTGGTAGATCCCTGTGATAGGGGCGGTGAATCTGCCAGTAGACTGGTCCATGCCTGACCCTCTCAAGAAGGCTCCCTTGGCTGGTGGCTAAAAACAAGATCAGAGGCAGCATTTTAGAAATGAAAACAGTGTTTTGATGGGGAAAAATAATGTGGCAGAGAGTTTAAGAAGGAGGACATACAATTATGGCATGCTTGGCCAAGCAGTACATATTGAACTTATTGAAATCCGTTGTACTCTTGCTCAAGTACAGGAACGTATGGCAGACGAGTCGAGTAATTAATTGGAGAGCTCTTCACACCAGCAATTAATGATAACCTCCACCGTGCATAATAAATGACAGAAATTTGGAGTAATGCAGCACATTTTGGGTGAGTACTATTAAGTTTGTACCACAGAGTTTAGAGTGCAACACTTATTATTTTTAACACAGCTTTAAAGGGGGAGGCAACCCCAAAATTTTCTTTGCAAGAATATGTTCTATGCAGGTCCACAAGTTGAAACATGGCATTCTGATTAATATCGCGTTTGTGGAATATGTGTCGAGCAGTTAAAACCAGCCATTTTTAGCCATCTCAGGGGGCGGCCATTTTGTCACTTCTGTAGACTGAAAATTACATCACAGTTGATCAAGGCTAACGGCAAATCATGGTTCAGCGCAGTAAACAGACGAGGCATGATTGTTTGTTTCCTGAGCCCTGAGCAACTTTGATGACATTTTTAGTCGACAAAAGTGACAAAATGGTCGCCACTTGAGATGAGTAAAAATGGGTGAATTTTGCTGCTTAACTCATATTCCATGAACAAAATATTATTAAGAATGCCAGTGAAGGCGAGAGCAAAAAAAATGTACATATTTTTTTATGGTTGACTTCCCCTTTAAGATTTGTGTCATGATGATACATCTTACTGGCAGATTTTCTTATTTCCGAAACCATCACGTTTGTGCTTATTTTCTGCTTTTGTTGACCTCACCAAAAGTGTTTACTGATCATAAATTTTTCAAATAAACTCTATGCCGATTCCATATCCATATGCATTGAAGCGTTCCGACCGGAGTTCACATCTGCACTGCCCTCCTCATGCAGAAGACACAATGCATTGTTTTCATTCTGCATATTTTAATGCGGCACTCGCAGTGTTTCCGCTCATGTGTTTTTCAATTATCCCCGCTTGTCACAACTCCACACGATTAGCCTCCAGCCTGTCTACCTCCGTCTATAAAGGTCCTGCTATGCTAGCCTCGTCAACAGGCTTCTTCCACTACAGCAAGCTGTTTCTTACTGTGTCTATTTCTGTCCTCTCCAAACTTTATTCCAAGTCACACACAGAGTGCCTTTTGTGTGCCGTCCAGAGAGTGATGTGTGGAATTGAGCTGATATTTTTGACTGGTTGGTCTTTGGGTGGAACTTCAGGCTTTACCAGTGCCAGTTACCACTGAGGGGAGGACGCCTCACACAAACTAAACAATGACTACCAAGCACAAATCTCTCCCGGCAACTAAGGAGCAAATGTCAGAAATTTGTTTAAAGAAGGATAAGGACACATTTTTAGATTATGTTCTCGTTTTCAAAGGGAATTAAAATAAATGGCCTGAGTCACATGCAGTGAGCAGGCCACCATCGTGACGTTTGCAACATACCGTTTGAAAATTCTGCAGCTCCACCAAAGTCTTCTTGTCAACCACCATGGGTCCTTTGAGTTTGCAGTGGAAAGCCTCGTCTATCCGCCGGTAGGAGGTCATGCCCTCCTGGAGCGTGAGGAGAGCTACGGGAAGCTGGCTGGAAATAGGTGGACGATCCACAGCCACGGCCCGTCTCTCTGTAGCCTCTGTCAGAAACGCAAAGTCATCACCACAAAGGCCCCGGTTGATATTTTCATGACCGTGCATGTTTTGTGCCCTATACTGGCGCAACAACCAACGCGCCTTTACCTTTTATCATCTCTTTGAACTCTTGGAGAAGAACTTCCTGGGTGACCTCAGCTCCAGGTGAGCCAGGTGGTCCTTGTGGGCCCGGAGGTCCTGGAGGACCAGGTGGGCCTGGCTAGTGAAGGACCGAGACCAAATGTTAGCAACTAACCAGGTCATTCGAGTCACTATTTGGAAAAGCAATTTCTGATGCGTCACGTGTGTGTCGACAGGGTCGCGATAAGGCGAACAAGAGAAAGGTCACAAGGTCAATGAAAAGAACAACAAATTTCTTCTTGACATGTGGCGCTTTATTACAAGAAGAAGACAATCATTGGTAGCCTATTTGTCTTAGTCGCCATTCTGGGAGTTACCATCTTGGTCCCAAATCAACACCCAGAGTCTTATTCCGCCTTTTGGGTAACCTATGACTGCCCCGATACACCAATGAAAGGATTCCTAAAAGGGTTATGGAATGGATCAGTAAATTCTTCTCTCAGTTTGATCTTATTCAATCAGATACCATGAGGAGATGTGAGCAAACAGAAGCAAACTTTACTGCTTTTTTTTTTTTTTCACAATAAGACATTCTCTGCCATCTTCCGGGTTTACCAGAGGTCTTTTCCGTTTGCGACATTTCGCTGGGAAGTTGCCAACTGGTCGTTTGACAAAGTCCATCCATGATCCCAATGGATCCACTCTCTGGTTATCAGAAACCTGCGAGGAGAAGGTAGAATTAGAAAAAATCTAATGAGGCTACACTATCTGTGAAACTTGCGATTTTACATTTGAAGAACTGTTTACAAAACAAAGTAAATAATAAATAATAATTTCATAACATATTTTTTTATATGATCTTACCATTCATTTTCTGTAGCAGCTGTACAATATTTGGTTCAGACAGCGCCAATTAGTTGTAAACACAATAAAATTCATGGATGTAAATATTTGCAAGTGTGGGTAAATAAATCTCATTTCTTGGAATAGTTAAAGTTGATTCATAGCATTGTGGAAAAGCACTCTTGGATTGCATTATTAGAGTTGGGGCATTTCCGAACAGAATTGTTTTTTTTTTTTTTCATAACCACCAGGCTTCAAAGTTAAATTTGAAACATGTGAAGAGCTGTACACAATACAGTCTATACAAAACAGATCATAACAGACATTTGCAAAATGGACTAAAAATTGGCTCCTGGTTGACAACTTTTATTGTATTTTTTTTTCTCACCAAAATCACTGTTTGCAGTGTGTGCTTGAGAACAGGACTCCCGGGACTCAGTAATGAGAGCCACACAAATAACAAACTTCACTGTTTGCTTCGACCATCCTGTGCATACTATCCCGGTATGGTGAATTGTGATTTACAGAGGTTAGGTTTACATGTCACAGCAAAACTGCCTATCAACCCGCTATCGTGTGACACACCTGTGCGTGATGACCGGAGGACCCCGATCATAGTTACGCCACGGTCACTTGGGGACTTTCAAGAATATTTTGAAGATGACACTAATCATTTTTACGATCCAGACATTGTGTATGTAGCACACTTTTTTTCATATTTATGAATGAAGTACGGCGACATCCGTTACACATGTCCACGGACCTCAGAATCTGTCTGCATGCGCCTCGATCAAATCCACCAAAATCGTGTTCCAACATCTACGCCACAACTTGGACCAGCTTTTTGGTGGTCTACTTTCTTTCATTAAATGGTCAGATGCGCCGGGAGCCCCATTGTGTACATAAAGTACGAGCATAGAATTACATTTTAATACTGTCGTAATATGTCATAAATTGCTGAACCTTCATAGACCAATTTAAGAGTGAATTTAAAGCAAATACTACATTTTTAGATCCAGACAAATAAACTTGTTTTATCACTGTTGCACAATTTATTTCGACTTATTGAAAAAAAAATTTTAATCCACCTTTTTTTTTTTTTTTTAAATGTATCCTTTTATATTAGGCCAATGCGCTTTTTAAAACAGTCAATTAGTGTTTTGCTAACTTTGTCCCGACGCATATTTCACTCCGGTGCCATGTTAAATCTTATTTTCCAAAACAGCCTCAGACAAATGCAAACAAAGTGAATGATTTCTTGGCATGCGGAATTTTCCTTGAGCAGGATGGTAAAAAAAAACACAAATCAATAAAAACGTAAGTGTGGTGGACTGTCCACACTTGTTTATAGTATCATGAGAACACAATGTGTACAATCTTTTATATGATTTAATATTGTTAGTCGACTTTTCAACGTGTGTATTTATCTGAAACAACTCACTTGGGATAAGTTACTGCACGGCCTCTCCTTTAACCAGACGTGAAATGTTCCAAGATATCTGGACGCAACATTTTCATGCATGACACTGTGTATTTTGATTGATGTCAGACGAGAGCTTGAATGAATTCCAATCGCATTAATGTTAAGCAGCCTTTCACCAAACGTCAAAGGCTCGCACTCGAGATAGATGAGGAGATAAAGACAAGCCACGAAAGGTGAGTCGTCTGAAATGGAATTTGTTTAGGTTTGGCAGCAGGACGCAGATCACTTATCTGCAAAACCAAACCAACATTTTTTTTTTTCACTGTACAAGACCTGCCTCTTGTTCCACAGCAATACAAAAAAAAAAAAAAAAAAAAAAAAAAAAAAAAGCGGCGTCTTGTTTGCCTTCTCAATGTGCTGGAATCAAAACACTTTTTTTCCCCCTCAAATATTTGGAGTTCCTCTTCTGTCTGACAGCAGACTAAATAAACAAGTTAACATGTTGGATTTTCTTCTGTTTTTGTTGTGCTTCTGAGGCTGGGAAACACACAAAAGCAATGAAATTGAGAACTTATGAAACGACTTTTCCGGCCCCCAATACACTTTCCATACAACACAGCCTCATGGTAATTTTCCACTGAGGGTTTTTTAAGAATAAGTACAGTTTTGAAGGGATGTGTGAGTGTGCGGTGTGTGTGTGTGTGTGTGTGTGTGGTTAGTCGCCAGCAGTCTCTGTTAACATGAAAACCGTCAAACCCGAACATTATTATGTTATCAGCACTGGTTCGCGGTTAGCTTGGCAACCAAATAGAGACAACCAGACTGCAGGATGTCAGCAAACAATATTTCTCTAGCCAAGCAGCCGGGGTGTAAAGGCTCTAGGTTGTCGTTATTAAGTGCCATAGCAACATTCTAATTGAGCTTTAAGAGTAAATACTACAGTGACTTTGTCCAAAGGGTGCTTAAAATGTTCTACGGTGAATTGAGGTGGAGAGTTTGTCAATGAGGGCCTCAAACCAGATTGGCCTGGCAAGACGGCAACGAGCATTTAGTGCTTTAAATTGGTGAGTAAACACCGTGACTCAACTCTACATTTGTTTTTACATCATTGGGGAAAAATTAAAGGGGAGGTTAGTTAACGTTGGTTAAATTATTTGAACACGTCAAATGTCACATGCTGTTTCTTACCGACTGTTATTTATATTTTAGTTTGAGTTTTTTTTTTATTTATACTTAGCCCCTTGAAGAAATAATTTTCTATTTGATTGAGCATCCCATGGGGAAAACATTTTCAATCTCTTAAATATTTATTTTTCTATTAAAAAAAAATACATGAGATTTTTTTTTTTTTTAATATTCTAGAAATGTTAGTTGAGATTATTGTTTCTTCGTATGTCAACCCTGAAGCAGGTATGCGGCACAAGGAGAGAGAAAGGTCACTAATTCCAAAGTAAGTCGAAGCTTCACATTAGTCGAGTGTTTATGTCATAGTGCAGACGTGTGAGTCATAATGACGCTGGCTTTGCCTACATAATAAAGACGGCGTGTCATTAACAGATATTCAGCCGTACTCTGAGCTTGTTATCCTCTTAAAACACGTGCATGCACATGCACACACACACACACAATTGTAATTAAGCTATTAAAATTTTACCCCTCAAGGATTTTCTATGCTTAAGGATGAATGCCAACAGCCGAGGTAGTTATTATCTTAATTTATGAGCTCAACATCACAGTAATTTTTGTAGAAATAAATTAATCCGCCAATTTAAAGAATGATGCACTTGTTTCTTCTTATTTGTAGTAACTGTTCCAGCACAATGGAATGCTCTGTTGGCTAGATCACCTTCAAAGAAAGATGCATTTAAACAAGGGAGCACATGTCATCGAGGCTGTTTACACAAGAACATTTGAAACTGAAAATTCTCAACAAAAACTGCTGCTTCCTTTTGTTTACGCGACATGCATAATTGGTGTATCTTGATATTAGAGATAATATTGTGATCATAATGGAATGCAAATTCTTGTGTGATTTCCATCCCTAACGCACAGTTGCACCTCTGGAGCATTAAACCTCCACAATTAGAACATGCTGTACATGAGATTAGAAACCCACATACGTATAAGCACAGGATATTCAAAAGATGGTCTGGATTCAAACTTGGGAGGACAAGTTGTTAGTGTGCTTGTGTTTTTTTGGGATTTGTTACAACTGTGGCTAAAAGTATGTCAGAAATTGGTGACAAAAAAATTACAGGGCCCTATTTTTGTGGCCAACTAAGTCTAATGCAAAGTGCTGTCTTTTGGTATTTTCATCCATGCACGCAGTTAGAAACGGGCGTTTGCGCCATCGTGGGAGTGAGCACAGCCGACTTTCTTTTAAGTCAATGGAATTGGCTCTTCTGATTCATTTTAAATTCAGCCCTGTAGTGGCAGAAGCATAAACAGACTCATTAAGAGTTCATGCTGGAGATTGCCATATGCCAAGTACGTTTTTCTACAAGAAAATGCCCACTTGTGGATGATGTAAAGTTGGCCACTTTGAAGTGGGCACTTGGAGACCACCTTCCATCAGTGATTCTACGTCTGTTTATGACAACACCCCCAGCCATAGTTGTGTTGCAGCAAGAGGGGTGATTTAAATTGCCATGACAATACATTCAATAATTAATTTCTACATTGTTTGGGAAGGCTAGATGCATGTTGTTGTTATATTTAGAAATGAAATACAATGATGCCCATCACATTTGTGCACAGAGCTCAGAATATGCCTGCATAATGCTCAAATTCACCAAAATCGTCGTACACTACCAGCACCACAGCTTAGACCTGCTTTCAGCTGGTCTAAAGTTTAGTCTACTTTGAACCACCAAATTGTCAGGTCCACCAGGGGTGGGCAAAAGAAAACACCCTCAGTCCATCAGCAAGGTGTAACACGATCTGCAAAATTCCCAAACAGGGTAAAATAGACGAAAATCAGGATGCGCTTGATTTGACACCCGGGTGTATATGCACTCTCTCGACAGAAATTAGAGCGGATTGAGTCCAAATCATCTTTACTGGTCAACATTATGCAAGAGACGATACAACAATAAAAAATAGAGTCAAAGCTATGCAACACAAGTGTGCCAAACGATGGTAATGCGTCACATTCCAACGAGTCAATTGGTGGCTTTTTTGGAAGGGGGAAAAGAACCTTCTGTGTTTTGTCATGCTGACCAGAGGGCGGGAGTTGGAAACGATGCTTGTCCAGGGTAGGATGAGTTCAAGAGAGTTTTGATTGTCAACGTCTTTGTTCTTGTAGCGTGCAAGTCCTGAAGAGTGGAAAGATGATTCTTTTTATGCAATTCTAACGGTACGTTGATTGGTCTGATATTTTTAAGTGGAGATGGGACGGGCCCTGGTACCAGTCTGACAGCTGACAAAGAACACCGGGGCCCCCATCTTTGATCACAACCGACGCATGAGTGCCCGGAAGTGGCCTCGTCAGTCAACAGCCCAAACTGAGAGAACATGTCAAGAAGACTGTCTGAAGATGAGAGCCTTTAAATCTGATCGGCAGCGTTTACCCTGCTCGCTGGGGCTCCAGGCCATGCCACAGATACACTAGTCTGGAACTGGACCAGAGCAAATTCAGTTTTTAAATGAAAACAGATGAAAATGGTGACGTTTGGCCATTTGCTTACATGACAACAGCAGAATAACACAAACATTGAAAACGGTTATCGGTGCAAAAAGACGATATGCCATTACAGTTGTGAGTGTGAGAGAGGTCATGTATTTATATATTTTGGATTGGAACGGGACTCCCTTTTTTTTTTTGCTATTTCCAAATAAAATGTCAGTTGATTCGACATCCATGAAAAAGCCTGTATCTGACTGAACGGAGTTTTGCGAGTGATTGTGAAGGTAGCGAATGTCGATTTTTTTTTTCGTCAGGGTTTGTTCTGGGTCGCAAACGGTCACAAAGAAGCAGTTCTAACTGTTGCAAGCAGTTTTGGTTAACGACTAGAAATTTGGATTTAAAACCATTTGCGGCCTTAAGAGACCACTGACAAAAAATTCAGTATTTGCTTCCTTCGTAAACACCCGCAAACATTCACTGCTAAGTGTTATACAGTCTTATCTCAAGCAACATCTTAACTCGGTAACAACGATAACCATAATAATAAATTAGATTTGGAAGTAGCATATGCATATAATTATCCATATTGTTTTAAAGTTATTATTGTATTTTAATGCTGCTTTTGCTCATTTAGTTATTGTTCATGTTCTTAATTTGCAACTATCTTTTAAACTGATATGACGATCTGGTCGGCCAATAAGAAGTCATGTGGCATTCAGAAGCCATGCGACGGATGCTGCTTCAGCCTGAAACAAGGAAGTAATACAACATTTATAGTGGAGTTGTAGTTTTTTATGGTCAAAGTTGCCTAATAAATATGCCTTTGGGTCCATGTGACAAGGTTGATTTTACAATGCTGTTATGTTGATGTGAAACTTTTTTTTTTTTTTAATCCATGTAAGGGGGGGGGGAATCATTTTATTTTTGTAACAAATTTGTCATTTTACTTGTCTGATTTATGTACATTTAAAATATATATATATATTAAAAAATATATACTACAGTATAAAGTATACAGTACAGTAACAGATACGTTATTTTGACAAACTAATAAGAGTAAAGAAAGAAAAAATTAAAAATGTAATGCAACATTTGTGAGGTCAGAGGTTATAAATGCTGGCTCATTATCAGTGTTCCTGTTCATTTCAAAGGTGTATCATAGGATTTCTCCACACCAAACTCCTACAAACATGCCTTCATGCCCACTGATACTCGCAACCGCTATTTTTTTTTTACTTATTGTGTGACTCAACGAATTAATGCAACATAACTGAATGAATGGAACTGTTATCATTGACAGGACTCGTGTAAAATAGATAATTGATTGGCTATGAGTGAATAATCCTTTTACAACTTGTACATACCGGTTGTAGGTACGTTTGTCGATTCGTTTCTGGGAAAATGGTTGAATTTAAGTCAAGCTACCAAAAATACAAACAGTATTCTCAGACTCCATCTCAAGCATCTCTTGCATTTTTTTCCCATGAATTTTGCACAATTTCACAAGTTCTCAAGTACAAGCTAGCGGACAACGGCGGAGAGCTGTGTTTTGTTGCGGATAAAAAAAAGTGTTGCACAGACAGGCTTTAGGGTGGATAGACAGGATGATGAAGAGCCTTATAATCCTCTTGTTATTTTCCATGCCTGCGCTGCTCCCTGTGCAGTCATCCATGCATGGCTGGATGGGGATCACAGTGCGCCCATCACAACCTAACAGGAGGGGATCCCGAGGCGGTGCAGGATAAGTGCATCTTTCAAACCTGAGTGCATCCAATTTGCTGACATGAGCCAGATTGTTTGTTACGACTGGTTCTGTTCAAAATAAAATCAAGTAGACTAGAATTTCTGAAGTCGAATTTTCAGAAAGATACACCTAGCAAATCATACATGGCTTCAGTATCTATCAACATTCGCATTTCTCACCAGAGTTCAGTACATCAAACAAATGGGTTGCTTATTGTGGCCTTGGAACTGTTATTCCAAGCAGCGTCAAAAGGGGGCGTTAAGAGAAGAACGTGATTGGTGACGTATGCAGAATCTAATTCCAAGGACAAACAATCCAGTGGCACGATACCCACGGCTCAAAAAAATAAATAAATAAATACATTTTGCAAATCGGTGACTTGATTTGAGGAGAAACTTTATAATTTTGTGCAATGTTCTTTTTTTGCCGCCTAATTCCAGCAAAACAATAAAAATGACAATCTAACCAACCAACATTTTTTTTTTTATAGAATCTAGTTTTTATTTATTTTATTCAAGCAGCAAACTGCATTATTTCCTCTAGAGGCAGAGCTAAACATAAATAAATGAAGAAAAAAAATAATGTAATGTAATCTTCCAAACCTTTATTGTGCAGACCTCAAAAGTCAAAATCAAAACTCCGGACTCACTCTTTAGTGAAAAAAAAACAATGATAACGTCACTGTATTAATATACGTTTGACCACATAGGCTTCATTTCCCTTTCCGGTTTCAAACATATTTTTCTCCATAGTCCTGACAGTTATTCATTTCCGTGCTATTTTGCTGTTCAAAGTTGGATGTTGAGATGTAAAATGTTAATTTTGCCTGGCAAACTGCGATGCGAAACCTCTTATTTCGAGCCTCGAAGCATCAATATGTATTAAACGCGAGGCTGGTAGAGGTTGATCGAAAATGTCACCAAGACATCACCGGGGATGAGAGAGAGGAAACAACAGCCTCACCTTAGGCTAAATGCAGCCATTTCTCAACGCACCGGTGTGATGTTTGACTTGACTCCCCCAATTACAGCCATTGCAGATTCCTCGGAGCGCTCAACAATGACAGATTGCTCTCATCTTTTGTTTGGAGAGCAATGAGGCTTACATTCTCTTAAGAGTTTAAATTGGGACAAGGAGACTCGTTGAAACATATAACAAGTTCCCATCTTGTGGCTGCACTACTTTCAAATGCCCACAGCAAGTAGCCCACACGCAGGATTGGTCATCTCAAAAAATGTTTCCAGTTGGCATGAAGGGGGAAAAAAAAAATGTAAATGCGGAGTGTAAATGTTTGGCTCGTTTGACAACACACATTTCACGCCAGGACACCTCTCGCAGACTTGCTGTTTTGCTTGCCACGTGTCGAGCGATAAACTTACTAAATAAGCAGCAGTCTGAGTTGCTTCTGAGCGCACGTTTGCCTCTGAAAGCAGAAAAAAAACGAGCGAACATTTTGTAATTCTCGTAAAGCTGGAAGTTCTGGTTCTCAGAAGTGACAGTAACACAAAAAACACTTCTGGAATGAAATTGCATCTCTAGGCGGCCGTTTACACGGCAACTATTTAGTAAAAACTGCAAAGCATTTTGAAAAGTCTGAGACCACTGACGGGATGACAACAGTTTTTAAACCATCCACTTTGAGATGTGAAAAATGGTGTTTAAAAAAAAATAAATACATTTTGTAAAGTCCACTCTTATTGAGGGAGATGAAAACAATCTAAGTAGGGAGGAACAAGGGAGGATTTGAAGGGGAGCTAATCCTTACCAAGGTGTTCTCTTTCAGGATCTATTCTAACAAGTTTTACACAGCAGGTTGTCCCACTTTCCAGGGCTGCGCCGCCCCCCCCGATTGGATGTCCCAGACACAGCGGAGTCAGACCGGGTCTTTGAATGACAGAATCAATTGACTGGGAAGAACACCGCCACGGTTCTCAAAATATCCGCCCATCCAGCGTTCACGGGAATTACATCATGGCACAGGGCCTACTATGGTGGACCTCTAGTAAGGTAGGTGGGCGCTGGGAAGGCCTTTGTGAAAACAACGAGACACCCCCGCACCCTGTGGGATGGGACAGAGGAGTGGAATCCGAGCGGGTTATAATCTCGTCGGCGTAAGAGTTGACACCAGGTCATTCTTCATTGGTTCTGCTTTTACAGGCTGGCCCAAGCCAAATAAACAGCAGCGGACCACAACCACCTACATGGTGTTTTATAGATACAAAGGAGAACTCACTGCTTGTTTCCACGGGAGTAAGATTCCAAAGGTAGGGGCCAAAGAGAAAGAAAGACGGTATATAGGACAGTATGTGTTGGATGCCAACATAATGGGTGGGCTGAAAGGAAACAACCTAGCCTGGTGGAAAACCGTCACAAATAGTCATCGCCAGTAATAAACCACCTCCACGTTCATTGCTGAATTGCCCTTGGGCAAGGCACGGAAAGCTGATTACTGCTGCAGCATGTTTACAACTGGAAGGGTTTACATGCAGAGGTCAAATTGCGACTACTATCGTTGATCTTACTGGCGAAAAAGGAATACAACTTTGGGGAAAGGGAAATCTCGGCTTCCCTGTTTAAAGCCGCTGCCCTCGTGACCCAACCCCGGATTATGTATTATATAATTATATAGCAAGTTTGGATGCTGCCAAACAATATGCCACAAACCAATGGCCAATAAACTTTTCACTATGCTTATTGGAACACTCTTTTTCAGAATACTGTAAATCAAATTTCGGATCCAATTCAAATTATTCATCCAGAGAAGCAAATTATACGATTTGTCAATCTGGAAAAAAAAACAAAACAACAACAACAAAAGACACATATATGCTGTATAAGGTACACACTGTAATATTCGCCTTGATTTAAAATTGTGAACGCAGTTCGTCCTCCACTGGGTTAATGCAAAATAGTGTGAATGGCTTGAGTGGTACGTCTGCTGCTGAAAAGAGCCTTTTAATTTTGCTCCTCCCAGCAACATTTTTGGAGGTTTTGAGGTTGTTCAAAAGATGTTTCAAAACTACATCAAAATTTGCTTCCTCTGACACCAAAGCTTCCAACAACGTCTCCGGGGAACTATACCGCTGGAGGATGTTCTCTGTAACTGTTTTAATGAATTCACTGTCGATGATCGTGTCCTTAGCAACCACAAACTCCAAATTGCTCAACTTTAGGACTTTATCTGCGAGACGGACGATTATCAGCAGCATATCGTCCGGCTGCAGCGACTAGCTGACTTTTTTTTTTTTAGGGAGCCTTTTTACAAGCATAATGATCAGCCAGGCGCTGAAGTGACAGTTTGGTGCGATGTGTTGCTCAGGAATAGTCGCCATAAATTGATGATTCACACTCCTCGTCCTGAGAACTGATGGTTTTAAGTACTTGCTGTAGCGTTCCAAATGTTGTAACGAACACGTCGATATCAATTAAATGTACAACATACTTCATCACCACTGGCCTTCCACTTCCTTGGCTCCATCTCCATCCAGAGGAGCATCTGATGCAAGAACTTCCCGACAGAATCGTCCACAATGTGAAACAAAACATCTGTGAGCAATATTTTGTGCTTCATCTGCCTGTGTGTTTGGTTGCCTATGAACTCAGAGGCACAGGTCCCCTGAATTTTGTCAACATAGTCATAGATTTTATCCGTCAGCTTTTTTTTTTAAAAAAAACATTGTGATCTCATCACTCAGGATTTTTGTGGCTTTGGGACACTTTTGTTCTTGCCATCACAAAATTATTCTACAAGTCTTCAACATCATTCTGGATTCTCTCAAAACTCAATTTAGGAGGGCAGCGTAAAGGCTCGAGGATGGAGCCTGGCAAGGACACTACAGGATCAAATGTACCAATACCAGCAGAGGTACCCTGAAGACTCATCAAGAACTTTCCACAGACTGGGACCAACGATATCAATCATCAGCTTCTAAAATTGAATTTTCCAGAACCTTTGCGGAGAAAGACTTCAAAGTGGAAGTCATCAGCAAGTGCTGTGAGAACGTCAGACGCTGTTCCATTAAGATCTGGGAGGGACTTTAATCGATAATCTGATGGTTTGCCGTGCTTGGATTCAAACCATCTGCGAAGGATTGCAGTTACTGTCTCAGTTGTCTCATCATGCTGAATTTTAATTTTGGACTAAAGGATGACATTCAACTTGATTACTCCTCAATCTTTGTCGAGTGGGCATCCTCGGCGACTTGACAGGTGACCCCACCACTTGTCCAAGACACAGAGTTGTCATCTTAGCCCAAGCCAGATAAGTCCAAGCAAGACGTACCATGTGGCAAAGCACTTTGAGATTGCTAAAAGTGCCAGGAATGTCGATGAGTGGCACCAGCAGCTGAGAGTTTACATCGACAACCAAGGCCGAAGAATGTTTTATTCTTTGAGAAATCTCATCTGATAATAATGAGTTAGTCATGGAAAAATAAAGCTTCAAATTTGCTTCATGAACCAGCTGCTGTGTTTTTGAATCCTCTAGATGGCACTGTTGTTTTAAATAAAGGGTTTTAAAAAATGGTTATTAATTGTGCTTTCAGCCCAATGTTGAACAGAGAGTGCCATCTAGAGGGGTTCAAAAATACTACATCCGGTTCATGAAGCAGATTTGAAGCTTCATTTGCCCAACACTGCAATGAGTCCAGCGGCAGCACTGGGTTGCTAAAATGCTGAAGCAAATGCAATATTTGTTGAGCCTTCCCATGAACACTGGTATGGTAGTTTTCAAGACATTGAACGTTTTTGCGACATCGCCGTGCACATGTCCGCCAGCGTTGCACCTGTGCCAGTAATCAGAATCACCTAAAGCTAGCAGGCTAGCTGGTGAGATTTTATCAAAATCTTTCGACACAATCTCGACTCAATCTACTTTATGATGTCACTCCACTCTTTGTACAAGATGACATCGGCAGAGCTTCAAAGACAAAACGTGACCGTCAAGTGCTCAAGAAATGTGATCAATGCATCACAAAAAAAAAAAAAAAAAAAAAAAAAATGTCACCTTTATTTTTAGAGATAGTTTCAGAGAAAGCAAGTAATTCCGGTCTGACATTAAAAAAACTGATGTGTCTCCAGAGTAGTTGGAGGACATTCACACTAGACTTCACACTAATTGATGCTCTGATCAGCCCTTGGGCAGTGCACATTCCTGGCATACCCGTGGAAGTCATCCATTAAGAATTTCACACATTTCGATGCGGCCTGC